>NC_030678.2:172868307-173018307 GCF_000004195.4 Xenopus tropicalis | reverse complement strand
CCCATCTCTAGCCAGAATTACCCATTTGGAGCAAAACCAGAAAATCCTATATTCGGGCATTGAACCCAGGTCCTCAGCGTCTTTTTATTTTGAATCTGGTTCCGAACCACAACTTGATGATGTCACATTTCAGCAAATACTGGCGTTCCATCATCAGGAAACCATGTGGTGCCTATGAGAGCCGCCATCTTGGAATCTCCACTGCTTCAGCCCAGTGGCGTCTGTTGCATCCATGAAGGAAGCTGCAAGGCTCAGACATTTCTCTTCCCTTCCTTATGACCAATCGCTAGGTGACTGTGTTATGACATCAGCAATGATGTCATCTTTGCCCTTTTTGGGGGGCTGAGAAAAGCGGGATTTGAGTGAATATTAATGTTCAACAGATCTGTCATTCAAATACGGTCACAGTTATGGAGTTTGACCCGACCTCCAATCCGTGTTCTGGGAAAGCAGAAAAAGGTTCTAGAGCTAGTGATGAGTGAATGAGTCCCATTTCGCTTCACCGTAAAATTTGCAAAACATCAAAAAATTACCGCAATTTTTTTTAGCTGTTTCACAAAAATATTTACCAATGGCGAATGCTGCTCATTGCTACACAGAGCCTTGTCTGTTAGTAATCTGGTTGCCCAGGTAATTGACTATCAAGGAACTTGGCTGGTCCAGAGACCTAGAAATGACAAAACTAAAAGTTCTGCCCTCCATGCCCTGAACTATAAAAATAGGGTTTAGGACCCTCAGGTGGTTTTAAAAGACCGTGGGTCAGTACGGGATAAAATTATTTAGAGAACAATGAGAGGTCAATGAGTCCCAATATATTGATGACGTATATCCTTCCATCATGTCTTGTAGCTTCTGTTTCTCATACACGATAAAATATAAAAGTAGATTTTGCTCTAGTGGTTTGACCAATAGGAACTCATCTTATTTATAGTGATACTGATACAGGCAAGTAGTTGGTGTCCTCATCATCCCCAATACCCAAAGTCTCAACTAAAAAACATCTCCTGGTTGGTAGGGCTACTGTGATGTTACCATTGTTGGTACTTTACCTCCTGGTGAGGGTCAGGCTATTGCTTCCCCCATGGTCCAAACCTTTCAGCAGATCAGTTGATCTCCTGGTTGGTAGGGCTTCCATGATGTTACCATTGTTGGTACTTTACCTCCTGGTGAGGGTCAGGCTATTGCTTCCCCCATGGTCCAAACCTTTCAGCAGATCAGTTGGTCTCCTAGTTGGTAGGGCTTCCATGATGTTACCATTGTTGGTACTTTACCTCCTGGTGAGGGTCAGGCTATTGCTTCCCCCATGGTCCAAACCTTTCAGCAGATCAGTTGATCTCCTGGTTGGTAGGGCTTCCATGATGTTACCATTGTTGGTACTTTACCTCCTGGTGAGGGTCATGCTGTTGCTTCCCCCCTGGTCCAAACCTTTCAGCAGATCAGTTGGTCTCCTAGTTGGTAGGGCTTCCATGATGTTACCATTGTTGGTACTTTACCTCCTGGGGAGGGTCAGGCTATTGCTTCCCCCATGGTCCAAACCTTTCAGCAGATCCTTTGGTCTCCTAGTTGGTAGGGCTTCCATGATGTTACCATTGTTGGTACTTTAGCTCCTGGTGAGGGTCATGCTGTTTCTTCCCCCCTGGTCCAAACTTTTCAGCATATCACTTGGTCTCCTAGTTGGTAGGGCTTCCATGATGTTACCATTGTTGGTACTTTACCTCCTGGGGAGGGTCAGGCTATTGCTTCACCATGGTCCAAACCTTTCAGCAGATCAGTTGGTCTCCTGGTTGGTAGGGCTTCCATGATGTTACCATTGTTGGTACTTTACCTCCTGGTGAGGGTCAGGCTATTGCTTCCCCCATGGTTTTCATGTCCTCATCATCCTCAAGACCCAAAGTCTCAACTAAAAAACATCTCTTGGTTGGTAGGGCTACTGTGATGTTACCATTGTTGGTACTTTACCTCCTGGTGAGGGTCAGGCTATTGCTTCCCCCATGGTTTTCATGTCCTCATCATCCTCAAGACCCAAAGTCTCAACTAAAAAACATCTCCTGGTTGGTAGGGCTACTGTGATGTTACCATTGTTGGTACTTTACCTCCTGGTGAGGGTCAGGCTATTGCTTCCCCCAATGGGGCCTCCCATAGGCACGAGTCCTAATGATGGTACGGTGGCCCGGAGGCGAGAAGACAATGACGAAATTTTGACATCGTCATTCGACAGCGATTCCAGCACCGAAAGGATTAAGTAGCCGAAAGAGCCGCGGCCTCCGCCATTCGTATATGTTTCCATCCAAAGTGAAAATATGATTTTGTTATTTCCTGCGTGGCAAATTCACAATTTTCTTTTTCTTTTTTTCCCTTTTATAACCTCGGTTTAGTTTGTTCAACCTTGTGTGTCATATGGAATATGTGTGAACATTAAAATTCCAGAAAATAAAACCGAGCTTTGCTTTCGGTGCGCGGCAGATAAGAAACACATGTCGGAGAATTCTGCCATTAACCGCTTCTGTGCCGCCAACCTGCCGGAACCGCCCAGGCCAATAGAAGGGCCCTTTGTCCTATTGGGCAACTGGTTTTCTTTTTAATTTAATTCAGAATTGTTAGGAAATTTCACAAACAATTTAGCAGGTAATTGGTCTGGGAATTCCAACCCAAACTGTAAACGTTTACAAACATCTCCACCCCTGGTCTCTCTGACCCCCAACTTGTCTGTCCCCCTGGAACTATAGCGGGGTGACTGTTACCCCAATGTTTCTATATATCTGTAACCTTGTTATGGGCTAAGGGGGCCCAGCCTGAAGGCCAGTTAGGGGGGGATTTGGGGTGAGTGCTTATTTGTGCCCTGGGTACCCCTGGAACTATAGCGGGGTGACTGTTACCCCAATGTTTCTATATATCTGTAACCTTGTTATGGGCTAAGGGGGCCCAGCCTGAAGGCCAGTTAGGGGGGATTTGGGGTAAGTGCTTATTTGTGCCCTGGGTACCCCTGGAACTATAGCAGGGTGACTGTTACCCCAATGTTTCTATATATCTGTAACCTTGTTATGGGCTAAGGGGGCCCAGCCTGAAGGCCAGTTAGGGGGGGATTTGGGGTGAGTGCTTATTTGTGCCCTGGGTACCCCTGGAACTATAGCAGGGTGACTGTTACCCCAATGTTTCTATATATCTGTAACCTTGTTATGGGCTAAGGGGGCCCAGCCTGAAGGCCAGTTAGGGGGGGATTTGGGGTGAGTGCTTATTTGTGCCCTGGGTACCCCTGGAACTATAGCAGGGTGACTGTTACCCCCAATGTTTCTATATATCTGTAACCTTGTTATGGGCTAAGGGGGCCCAGCCTGAAGGCCAGTTAGGGGGGGATTTGGGGTGAGTGCTTATTTGTGCCCTGGGTACCCCTGGAACTATAGCAGGGTGACTGTTACCCCAATGTCTCTATCTGTAACCTTGTTATGGGCTAAGGGGGCCCAGCCTGAAGGCCAGTTAGGGGGGCATTTGGGGTGAGTGCTTATTTGTGCCCTGGGTACCCCTGGAACTATAGCAGGGTGACTGTTACCCCAATGTTTCTATATATCTGTAACCTTGTTATGGGCTAAGGGGGCCCAGCCTGAAGGCCAGTTAGGGGGGCATTTGGGGTGAGTGCTTATTTGTGCCCTGGGTACCCCTGGAACTATAGCAGGGTGACTGTTACCCCAATGTTTCTATATATCTGTAACCTTGTTATGGGCTAAGGGGGCCCAGCCTGAAGGCCAGTTAGGGGGGCATTTGGGGTGAGTGCTTATTTGTGCCCTGGGTACCCCTGGAACTATAGCGGGGTGACTGTTACCCCAATGTTTCTATATATCTGTAACCTTGTTATGGGCTAAGGGGGCCCAGCCTGAAGGCCAGTTAGGGGGGATTTGGGGTGAGTTCTTATTTGTGCCCTGGGTACCCCTGGAACTATAGGGGGGTGACTGTTACCCCAATGTTTCTATATATCTGTAACCTTGTTATGGGCTAAGGGGGCCCGGCCTGAAGGCCAGTTAGGGGGTGGATTTGGGGTGAGTGCTTATTTGTGCCCTGGGTACCCCTGGAACTATAGCGGGGTGACTGTTACCCCAATGTTTCTATATATCTGTAACCTTGTTATGGGCTAAGGGGGCCCAGCCTGAAGGCCAGTTAGGGGGGGATTTGGGGTGAGTGCTTATTTGTGCCCTGGGTACCCCTGGAACTATAGCAGGGGGACTGTTACCCCAATGTTTCTATATATCTGTAACCTTGTTATGGGCTAAGGGGGCCCAGCCTGAAGGCCAGTTAGGGGGGATTTGGGGTGAGTTCTTATTTGTGCCCTGGGTACCCCTGGAACTATAGGGGGGTGACTGTTACCCCAATGTTTCTATATATCTGTAACCTTGTTATGGGCTAAGGGGGCCCAGCCTGAAGGCCAGTTAGGGGGGGATTTGGGGTGAGTGCTTATTTGTGCCCTGGGTACCCCTGGAACTATAGCGGGGTGACTGTTACCCCAATGTTTCTATATATCTGTAACCTTGTTATGGGCTAAGGGGGCCCAGCCTGAAGGCCAGTTAGGGGGGATTTGGGGTGAGTGCTTATTTGTGCCCTGGGTACCCCTGGAACTATAGCGGGGTGACTGTTACCCCAATGTTTCTATATATCTGTAACCTTGTTATGGGCTAAGGGGGCCCAGCCTGAAGGCCGGTTAGGGGGGATTTGGGGTGAGTGCTTATTTGTGCCCTGGGTACCCCTGGAACTATAGCGGGGTGACTGTTACCCCAATGTTTCTATATATCTGTAACCTTGTTATGGGCTAAGGGGGCCCAGCCTGAAGGCCAGTTAGGGGGGGATTTGGGGTGAGTGCTTATTTGTGCCCTGGGTACCCCTGGAACTATAGCAGGGTGACTGTTACCCCAATGTTTCTATATATCTGTAACCTTGTTATGGGCTAAGGGGGCCCAGCCTGGTCACAATGGAGCTCTAACCCCTATGTTATACTTCTGCAAGTGTTAAACTATTCCCTTTCTGTTATATACAAGTTACAAAAGGAATGTTCATTCCAAAATCTCCACTCAAAAAAGCATTAGAGACCCCCTAATTAAGTTCCCAAACACAAGCGGTGGGTTAATTAGTCGTTACGACGTTGGGGGGTAACTGCGGGATTACAGGCGTTTGTGACTCAGAGCGAATGTCTATTTATTCTTTATAAGATCAAAAGCAAATCTATCTATTTATCTACCTACCCCAAAACATATATATATTTGTTGTTAGGAAATGAGTGGAATATTGTGGGATAACCAATCACGCGCTGAGCTGCATCTTGTGGGGTCTCGGCTCTGGGGGGGGGGGCCCATAATACTGAATGGCTACAGAAACAACAAATAAGTTAAATATTAGTGAACCCCCCCATTGTTTCCCATAGACAATTGCTTTACAGCGGAGCCGCCCGACACATGTGCTGCCCAGCGACCAATGGGATCCGCCGGATTCAGAACATTCTGCTCTTTCATTGGAATCTGAATGTAATTTACTATTCTCCTGTCAGCGATGATAAAAGCGACTGTTAATGAGCAGCATCGCCGGGGAAACGCATTCCTCATAGCAATTAATATATTACATGTCCAGACGTTTAATGGTTGCTGTTACCACAAATCCTCCTTTATATGGGGAATATTTACACATATGCTTTAAATAACACGGCAGGGGGATTTATTATTTTTTTTTTATCCTAAATGAAAGGTTTTTATTTAATTTGATCATTTAATGCATCGCTGCTTTGTTTATGTGGTTTAGTTAACTATTTGTATGTCAGTGGCTGCTCTGTTTAATTCCCTTTATGGTTCTCTGAGTTATAATGGCACAAATGGAAATGGTGGAAATGCCTTCAGCAAAAGTGCATAGGGCTTATTTACTAAGGTTTGGCAAGGTGAGTAAAAAAAAGCAAATCGGCTTATGTTTTGCCTACAGCACACCTTTCCATTAGTGATACTTACTGGTAAAGAGCCACTCGTGACAACCTGCTAAAGTGACTCTTCCCTCATATGGGCACCATATTCACCAAGTTTCTTTTCCTCATACAAAACCTCTGGGATGTATTATGGGAGATGCAAAAATGGCAGCAGTAGCAAAGATAGAGACAGTAGGACAAGATGGAGACAGTAGGGCAAGATGGAGACTGTAGGGCAAGATGGAGACAGTAGGGCAAGATGGAGACAGTAGGACAAGATGGAGACAGTAGGACAAGATGGAGACAGTAGGGCAAGATGGAGACAGTAGGGCAAAATGGAGACAGTAGGACAAGATGGAGACAGTAGGACAAGATGGAGGCAGTAGGACAAGATGGAGACAGTAGGACAAGATGGAGATAGTAGGGCAAGATGGAGACAGTAGGGCAAGATGGAGACAGTAGGACAAGATGGAGACAGTAGGGCAAGATGGAGACAGTAGGGCAAGATGGAGACAGTAGGGCAAGATGGAGGCAGTAGGGCAAGATGGAGACAGTAGGACAAAATGGAGACAGTAGGGCAAGATGGAGACAGTAGGACAAGATGGAGGCAGTAGGACAAGATGGAGACAGTAGGACAAGATGGAGACAGTAGGGCAAGATGGAGACAGTAGGACAAGATGGAGACAGTAGGGCAAGATGGAGACAGTAGGGCAAGATGGAGACAGTAGGACAAGATGGAGACAGTAGGGCAAGATGGAGACAGTAGGGCAAGATGGAGACAGTAGGGCAAGAGGGAGACAGTAGGGCAAGAGGGAGACAGTAAGGCAAGATGGAGGCAGTAGGGCAAGATGGAGACAGTAGGGCAAGATGGAGGCAGTAGGGCAAGATGGAGACAGTAGGACAAGATGGAGACAGTAGGACAAGATGGAGACAGTAGGGCAAGATGGAGACAGTAGGGCAAGATGGAGACAGTAGGGCAAGATGGAGACAGTAGGGCAAGATGGAGGCAGTAGGGCAAGATGGAGACAGTAGGGCAAGATGGAGGCAGTAGGGCAAGATGGAGACAGTAGGACAAGATGGAGACAGTAGGACAAGATGGAGACAGTAGGGCAAGATGGAGACAGTAGGGCAAGATGGAGGCAGTAGGGCAAGATGGAGACAGTAGGGCAAGATGGAGACAGTAGGACAAGATGGAGGCAGTAGGGCAAGATGGAGACAGTAGGGCAAGATGGAGACAGTAGGGCAAGATGGAGACAGTAGGGCAAGATGGAGACAGTAGGACAAGATGGAGACAGTAGGGCAAGATGGAGACAGTAGGGCAAAATGGAGACAGTAGGACAAGATGGAGGCAGTAGGACAAGATGGAGACAGTAGGACAAGATGGAGATAGTAGGGCAAGATGGAGACAGTAGGGCAAGATGGAGACAGTAGGACAAGATGGAGACAGTAGGCAGGGGTAGGGCAATGGAGACAGTAGGCAAGATGGAGGCAGTAGGGCAAGATGGAGACAGTAGGACAAAATGGAGACAGTAGGGCAAGATGGAGACAGTAGGACAAGATGGAGGCAGTAGGACAAGATGGAGACAGTAGGACAAGATGGAGACAGTAGGGCAAGATGGAGACAGTAGGACAAGGTGGAGACAGTAGGGCAAGATGGAGACAGTAGGGCAAGATGGAGACAGTAGGACAAGATGGAGACAGTAGGGCAAGATGGAGACAGTAGGGCAAGATGGAGACAGTAGGGCAAGAGGGAGACAGTAGGGCAAGAGGGAGACAGTAAGGCAAGATGGAGGCAGTAGGGCAAGATGGAGACAGTAGGGCAAGATGGAGGCAGTAGGGCAAGATGGAGACAGTAGGACAAGATAGAGACAGTAGGACAAGATGGAGACAGTAGGGCAAGATGGAGACAGTAGGGCAAGATGGAGACAGTAGGGCAAGATGGAGACAGTAGGGCAAGATGGAGACAGTAGGGCAAGATGGAGGCAGTAGGGCAAGATGGAGACAGTAGGGCAAGATGGAGGCAGTAGGGCAAGATGGAGACAGTAGGACAAGATGGAGACAGTAGGACAAGATGGAGACAGTAGGGCAAGATGGAGACAGTAGGGCAAGATGGAGGCAGTAGGGCAAGATGGAGACAGTAGGGCAAGATGGAGACAGTAGGACAAGATGGAGGCAGTAGGGCAAGATGGAGACAGTAGGGCAAGATGGGGACAGTAGGACAAGATGGAGGCAGTAGGGCAAGATGGAGACAGTAGGGCAAGATGGAGACAGTAGAGCAAGATGGAGGCAGTAGGGCAAGATGGAGACAGTAGGGCAAGATGGAGACAGTAGGACAAGATGGAGGCAGTAGGGCAAGATGGAGACAGTAGGGCAAGATGGAGACAGTAGGGCAAGATGGAGACTGTGGGGCAAGATGGAGACAGAAGGGCAAGATGGACAGTAGGGCAAGATGGAGACAGTAGGACAAGATGGAGACAGTAGGACAAGATGGAGACAGTAGGACAAGATGGAGACAGTAGGACAAGATGGAGACAGTAGGGACTGATGGGAATGTGATAGGGGCCTTAGATTGTAAGCTCACTGGGGCAGGGACTGATGGGAATGGGATAGGGACCTTAGATTGTAAGCTCACTGGGGCAGGGACTGATGGGAATGGGATAGGGACCTTAGATTGTAAGCTCACTGGGGCAGGGACTGATGGGAATGGGATAGGGACCTTAGATTGTAAGCTCACTGGGGCAGGGACTGATGGGAATGTGATAGGGACCTTAGATTGTAAGCTCACTGGGGGAGGGACTGATGGGAATGTGATAGGGACCTTAGATTGTAAGCTCACTGGGGCAGGGACTGATGGGAATGTGATAGGGACCTTAGATTGTAAGCTCACTGGGGCAGGGACTGATGGGAATGTGATAGGGACCTTAGATCGTAAGCTCACTGGGGCAGGGACTGATGGGAATGTGATAGGGGCCTTAGATTGTAAGCTCACTGGGGCAGGGACTGATGGGAATGGGATAGGGACCTTAGACTGTAAGCTCACTGGGGGAGGGACTGATGGGAATGTGATAGGGACCTTAGATCGTAAGCTCACTGGGGCAGGGACTGATGGGAATGTGATAGGGGCCTTAGATTGTAAGCTCACTGGGGCAGGGACTGATGGGAATGGGATAGGGACCTTAGATTGTAAGCTCACTGGGGCAGGGGCTGATGGGAATGGGATAGGGACCTTAGATTGTAAGCTCACTGGGGCAGGGACTGATGGGAATGTGATAGGGACCTTAGATTGTAAGCTCACTGGGGTAGGGGCTGATGGGGATGATGTATAATCTGGGTGCAGCGCTGCAGTATATGTTGGCGCTATATAAATGAAGGAATCGGCAGTAACAAGATGGAAGCAGAAAGCTGAGCGCCAGATGCAGAGTTTGCCGCCATACAGAGAGTTACAGCCCCTTTACGGACAAGATGGAGAGGAATTTGAATTTATAGAGCCCATTACATACAAACTGTATCCTATAGAAGATTTATACCTCTGAAATGCTACAAAGCCTTCTTCTGCCGGCGGGGGGGGGGGGGGGCTAGAACCCTGAGTATAACTTACCCTTTATTCTAGGGAACGATTTGTCAGAGTAAAAGATGGGCCTGTGAGCGGCCGGCGTGGGGGTCATTTATCAGGAGCAGGGAAGCCTGAGAAGGGGCTCTGTTCTACTGATTCACACACGGAAAACTACATGAAAATTATATTTAGATTATAGTCACTTTTTCCTTCATTCCCCCCCCCCCCCACATGTATTAAAGGGGAAGTAAACCCTCCAAAAGACAGCCCCACACAACCCAGAGACCCCTAATATCCCTATCCCTGTAATCTGTTCCTTCAAAAAGTAGGAATAAATCCCATGTTTATATGCTGAAATCCAGCTGCAAATCAGTTCTACTCTTTCTGCATCATTTGAAATCCTGGCAGGGGAGGAGGGACTAAACCACTGATGTTACAGATTGTAACAACTTCCCCACAGCTTACAGGCAGCCTGCAGGAACTACATAACCCACAATGCATTGCACTGGGATGTTCCTTTCCTTATTGACACCACGTGTGCAGCAGGGAATTGTGGGATTGGGAGGAGGCAGGCTGAAGGCTGAGGGACAGGCGACTACTGTTACATTTTATTTCAGTCACAAAGTAGTCAGCCGGATCAGCAGGGGGCGGGGCTTAGGGGACAGGTGGAGGGGCTTAGGGAACTGTTCCAAACAAACATAGCAAGGTCCAGCATCCCAGGCTCGCAAGGTCAAGGAGCAGGTCATGGTCAGAGACTCTAAGTGGGATCAGACGTCCCTATCAGCAGCTCAGAGCAAAGGGCAAGTATCAGATTGGGTCAAGTCCAATGTTTCCATCTAAGCCCGAGCCCCGGTGACTGATAGGACAGCGCACTCAACGAACTGCGAGAATTTTATGGGGAGAATACTCCAAGGGTCACCAAACCAGGGGATCATCTACCGATATGCCCACCTATGATGGGTGATATTGGGTCTAATTCAATCATTTGGCCCTAGGGCCAATTAATTGAATTATAATGGTGGGTAGATGGGCTCATCAACGAGCCAATGCGGGTCGGATCTGACAGAAAATCATACCTGCCCAATTTTAGGCCAGGTAGGTCCATCAGGGGGTGCCCATACAGGGGCAGATAAGCTGCCGAATGGGTCTGTAGGTGCCTGTGTATAGCCACCTTTAGGGTTCAGTATTAGGCCTAGAATTGGGACTGGCCCCCAGGATACCAGGAAAAATCCCGGTGGGCCCAGGTGTCAGTGGGCGCTCCTGCTCACCCAACCGTTTGCCTTGAATGCCTAAACCATGGCCATTACTCAATTCTATATGAGAAGAAACAGAAGAAATGGACCTAAGGTCTAAGGGTTTTCTGGTGGGCCCTAACATCTGTATTGGCCCAGCAGCAAGGTTCTGATTCCAATGTGTCTTTGGCCTTCATCCTATCAACAATCCCTTCTCATCAGGGTCCAACCTGCAGCTCTCTGTGCCCCGGGATAGACAGTCGCTAATGCACATTAGAGGAGCACCCATATATCTCCAACCTTAGGGGAGCTCTCACTTAACAAAAAGTCAGCTTGGGTGCAGGGAAAAGTATCCATTATATTCATCAAAGTACCACGTTTCAGCCACTACACTGGGATCTTCCTCAGGGAAAGCCAATATAAAAACCCAATATATTCCTATACGTGCCCTGATTGGCTGTATTTTATAGGTGGGATGTGTCTATAAATTGGATTGGTTATGGGTTAGTGAGAATGGAGCTGGGAGAAGGGCCTGTAACGTTCTGCTGGGGTTTAACCCCTAAAGAGTTCCTGTACCCACAGCACATTTCTGTACCCTCCTCCTTTCAGCCGTGACCAGTTTTAAAAATAAAGGCCCCTATGTCTAATGTTTAATTCTTCGCCAGGCTGGTTACGATTAAAGAGCCCCACCCAACCCAGAAACCCCTAATATCCCTATCCCTGTAATCTGTTCCTTCTAAAAGTGAGAATAAATCCCATTTATACAGGCTGAAAAACAGTTCTTTATCATTTGATATCCTGGCAGGGGAGGAGGGACTAAAACATTGCAAACTGTAACAACTTCTCCGCAGCTTACAGACAGCCTGCCGGAACTACATACAGTACATACTTCATATTAGGGATGCACCGAACCCACTTTTTTGGGTTCGGCCGAATCCCGAACTGAATCCGGGATTATATTAAAAAGCTTAAGTTGTATTTGGGTGGAGTTCCCCTTTAAACCATTATCAATGGGCAGAAATCCCTGATGACATTTTTTTTTCAAATTGTGCCTAAAGATTCCCTATAGAAACGGATTTTACCAGTTCCGAAAGGCAGAAAAGATTCTAAAGGAAGAATTGGAGAAAACTGGAGAAATTATTTGAAATTTGATGGAAATGAGACATTTTGCTACAGAAATATCTCCCAAGAAGCAGTAGAATATGAAGGACCGGCGATAGGGAAGAAGCGAGAGCGGCTTTGGTCGATGATTAAGAAATATGGAATTATTTCACCGTAGCCATGGCAACCCCTTATCTCGGGACCCCCATGGGAATGTCCATGAGAGCCGAGGGCTAAGTGGCTGACGGGCCTTCCCCGCTCGGGTCACGGCACAATGGGAAAAGGGAGCAAAACAATTAGTTTATTTCATCCAATTGTTGCCAAGTTTTAAACATTAACTAGAGGGATTTCTTCCCCGGGTTCAAGGAAGATGGATCTGCGGAGAGATAAATCTCAGGGAGGAGGAATGTTCCTTGGCAGAAGGAGAATATTCTACAGGCGCTGGGAGGTGCCAAACCGACCGGCGCGGGAGGGGTTAACGCCAGAGCTAGACGGGTTCCATTAATCACTGGGAAAAAGAGCAATAAATAAAGCCCTGGCACAATGATAGGAATAAAGACACACAGATGCACACACACACACAGCCATTGTGCGACTGGAACCTGTTTGTTATTAGGAGCTTTTAGCAATTTAGCATCTTGCGTTTGGCTCCAAAGCCCCGGCGCTCGCAGCCTAAACAAAAGCCTCAGTCTTTCCCACTCGCAGCAAAGGCCACATTTCCCTACTATCCGCCGCTTTACCCAGAGACTCACTCAGGGTTGAACTACTACATTATCTAACAATGTCCGGAAACCCCGTATCCAGAGAGCTCCCAAATGCGGCACAAACAACTCTTCATTTTTTGAGGGGATTTTTTTGTTCTGTGTTTAAATGTTTCTAGGAGCCTTCGGATGTGTCAAATTACTGATGATCAGATGACTTATCCGGAAAAGAATTCGGTATAATTGATCCACTATAATCGTCAGACTGTATATTTATTAATAAGTAGGGATGCACTGAATCCAGGATTCCTCAGGGGTGGGCCTAATGACTATTGCACCCTAGGCAAGCCCACAGGTAACCATGCACTGAATCCAGGATTCCTCAGGGGCGGGCCTAATGACCATTGCACCCTAGGCAAGCCCACAGGTAACCATGCACCGAATCCAGGATTCCTCAGGGGCGGGCCTAATGACTATTGCACCCTAGGCAAGCCCACAGGTAACCATGCACCGAATCCAGGATTCCTCAGGGGCGGGCCTAATGACTATTGCACCCTAGGCAAGCCCACAGGTAACCATGCACAGAATCCAGGATTCCTCAGGGGCGGGCCTAATGACCATTGCACCCTAGGCAAGCCCACAGGTAACAGGTAGGGATGCACAGAATCCAGGATTCCTCAGGGGCGGGCCTAATGACCATTGCACCCTAGGCAAGCCCACAGGTAACAGGTAAGGATGCACAGAATCCAGGATTCCTCAGGGGTGGGCCTAATGACTATTGCACCCTAGGCAAGCTCACAGGTAACGATGCACCAAATCCAGGATTCCTCAGGGGCGGGCCTAATGACTATTGCACCCTAGGCAAGCCCACAGGAAACAGGTAACGATGCACAGAATCCAGGATTCCTCAGGGGCGGGCCTAATGACTATTGCACCCTAGGCAAGCCCACAGGTAACCATGCACCGAATCCAGGATTCCTCAGGGGCAGGCCTAATGACTATTGCACCCTAGGCAGGCCCACAGGTAACCATGCACAGAATCCAGGATTCCTCAGGGGCGGGCCTAATGACCATTGCACCCTAGGCAAGCCCACAGGTAACAGGTAGGGATGCACAGAATCCAGGATTCCTCAGGGGCGGGCCTAATGACCATTGCACCCTAGGCAAGCCCACAGGTAACAGGTAAGGATGCACAGAATCCAGGATTCCTCAGGGGTGGGCCTAATGACTATTGCACCCTAGGCAAGCTCACAGGTAACCATGCACAGAATCCAGGATTCCTCAGGGGTGGGCCTAATGACTATTGCACCCTAGGCAAGCTCACAGGTAACGATGCACCAAATCCAGGATTCCTCAGGGGTGGGCCTAATGACTATTGCACCCTAGGCAAGCCCACAGGAAACAGGTAACGATGCACAGAATCCAGGATTCCTCAGGGGCGGGCCTAATGACTATTGCACCCTATGCAAGCCCACAGGTAAAGATGCACAGAATCCAGGATTCCTCAGGGGCGGGCCTAATGACTATTGCACCCTAGACAAGCCCACAGGTAACAGGTAGGGATGCACAGAATCCAGGATTCCTCAGGGGCGGGCCTAATGACTATTGCGCCCTAGGCAAGCCCACAGGTAACAGGTAACGATGCACAGAATCCAGGATTCCTCAGGGGTGGGTCTAATGACTATTGCACCCTAGGCAAGCCCACAGGTAACAGGTAGGGATGCACCGAATCCACTTTTTTGGAAAATCTTATGGAAATCTGTGGCAGGGGCTGGGAGCATAGTTTTTGTTTGTTTTTTAAATAAAGAAGATAAATATATGGGCACCCGGTGCCCCCCAAAACCTGCCGCCCTAGGCACAGGCCCTTGGGTGCCTTACTATATACACGGCCCTGGGCCCCACTAAGATTCTCTCATCGCTATTCGTGGTTTCAAAAACCTCTAAAATCAGGAAAATTGAATATTGGCTAAAGTGTAATATTCACTAAACAAATGAATCCTTTCTGCCGTTACCATGGAAAATATGGTCTGTATTAGTGATGAGCGAATTTTTTCGACAGGCGTGGATTCGGGGGGGGAGACCGGGGGTGAGTGAGTGTAGGACAGGCCAGACCGGGGGTGAGTGAGTGTAGGACAGGCCAGACCGGGGGTGAGTGAGTGTAGGACAGGCCAGACCGGGGGTGAGTGAGTGTAGGACTGGCCAAACCGGGGGTGAGTGAGTGTAGGACGGGCCAGACCGGGGGTGAGTGAGTGTAGGACAGGCCAGACCGGGGGTGAGTGAGTGTAGGACGGGCCAGACCGGGGGTGAGTGAGTGTAGGACAGGCCAGACCGGGGGTGAGTGAGTGTAGGACAGGCCAGACCGGGGGGAGTGAGTGTAGGACAGGCCAGACCGGGGGTGAGTGAAGTGTAGGACAGGCCAAACCGGGGGTGAGTGTAGGACAGGCCAGACCGGGGGTGAGTGAGTGTAGGACAGGCCAGACCGGGGGTGAGTGAGTGTAGGACAGGCCAGACCAGGGGGTGAGTGAGTGTAGGACTGGCCAGACCGGGGGGTGAGTGAGTGTAGGACAGGCCAGACCGGGGGTGAGTGAGTGTAGGACTGGCCAGACCGGGGGTGAGTGAGTGTAGGACGGGCCAGACCGGGGGTGAGTGAGTGTAGGACAGGCCAGACCGGGGGTGAGTGAGTGTAGGACAGGCCAGACCGGGGGTGAGTGAGTGTAGGACTGGCCAGACCGGGGGTGAGTGAGTGTAGGACTGGCCAGACCAGGGGTGAGTGAGTGCAGGACAGGCCAGACTAGGGGTGAGTGAGTGTAGTACAGGCCAGACCGGGGGTGAGTGAGTGTAGGACTGGCCAGACCGGGGGTGAGTGAGTGTAGGACTGGCCAGACCAGGGGTGAGTGAGTGTAGGACAGGCCAGACCGGGGGTGAGTGAGTGTAGGACTGGCCAGACCGGGGGTGAGTGAGTGTAGGACTGGCCAGACCAGGGGTGAGTGAGTGTAGGACTGGCCAGACCGGGGGTGAGTGAGTGTAGGACTGGCCAGACCGGGGGTGAGTGAGTGTAGGACTGGCCAGACCGGGGGTGAGTGAGTGTAGGACAGGCCAGACCGGGGGTGAGTGAGTGTAGGACAGGCCAGACCGGGGGTGAGTGAGTGTAGGACAGGCCAGACCGGGGGTGAGTGAGTGTAGGACAGGCCAGACCGGGGGTGAGTGAGTGTAGGACAGGCCAGACCGGGGGTGAGTGAGTGTAGGACAGGCCAGACCGGGGGTGAGTGAGTGTAGGACAGGCCAGACCGGGGGTGAGTGAGTGTAGGACAGGCCAGACCGGGGGTGAGTGAGTGTAGGACAGGCCAGACCGGGGTGAGTGAGTGTAGGACAGGCCAGACCGGGGGTGAGTGAGTGTAGGACTGGCCAGACCGGGGGTGAGTGAGTGTAGGACTGGCCAGACCGGGGGTGAGTGTAGGACAGGCCAGACCGGGGGTGAGTGAGTGTAGGACAGGCCAGACCGGGGGTGAGTGTAGGACTGGCCAGACCGGGGGTGAGTGAGTGTAGGACGGGCCAGACCGGGGGTGAGTGAGTGTAGGACGGGCCAGACCGGGGGTGAGTGAGTGTAGGACGGGCCAGACCGGGGGTGAGTGAGTGTAGGACTGGCCAGACCGGGGGTGAGTGAGTGTAGGACAGGCCAGACCGGGGGTGAGTGAGTGTAGGACAGGCCAGACCGGGGGTGAGTGAGTGTAGGACGGGCCAGACCGGGGGTGAGTGTGTGTAGGACTGGCCAGACCGGGGGTGAGTGAGTGTAGGACAGGCCAGACCGGGGGTGAGTGAGTGTAGGACAGGCCAGACCGGGGGTGAGTGAGTGTAGGACAGGCCAGACCGGGGGTGAGTGAGTGTAGGACGGGCCAGACCGGGGGTGAGTGAGTGTAGGACAGGCCAGACCGGGGGTGAGTGTGTGTAGGACCGGCCAGACCGGGGTTGAGTGAGTGTAGGACGGGCCAGACCGGGGGTGAGTGAGTGTAGGACGGGCCAGACTGGGGGTGAGTGAGTGTAGGACAGGCCAGACCGGGGGTGAGTGAGTGTAGGACAGGCCAGACCGGGGGTGGGTGAGTGTAGGACAGGCCAGACCGGGGGTGGGTGAGTGTAGGACAGGCCAGACCGGGGGTGAGTGAGTGTAGGACAGGCCAGACCGGGGGTGAGTGAGTGTAGGACAGGCCAGACCGGGGGTGAGTGAGTGTAGGACAGGCCAGACCGGGGGTGAGTGAGTGTAGGACTGGCCAGACCGGGGGTGAGTGAGTGTAGGACAGGCCAGACCGGGGGTGAGTGAGTGTAGGACAGGCCAGACCGGGGGTGAGTGAGTGTAGGACAAGCCAGACCGGGGGTGAGTGAGTGTAGGACAGGCCAGACCGGGGGTGAGTGAGTGTAGGACAGGCCAGACCGGGGGTGAGTGAGTGTAGGACAAGCCAGACCGGGGGTGAGTGAGTGTAGGACAGGCCAGACCGGGGGTGAGTGAGTGTAGGACAGGCCAGACCGGGGGTGAGTGAGTGTAGGACAGGCCAGACCGGGGGTGAGTGAGTGTAGGACTGGCCAGACCGGGGGTGAGTGAGTGTAGGACAGGCCAGACCGGGGGTGAGTGAGTGTAGGACGGGCCAGACCGGGGGTGAGTGAGTGTAGGACTGGCCAGACCGGGGGTGAGTGAGTGTAGGACAGGCCAGACCGGGGGTGAGTGAGTGTAGGACTGGCCAGACCGGGGGTGAGTGAGTGTAGGACAGGCCAGACCGGGGGTGAGTGAGTGTAGGACGGGCCAGACCGGGGGTGAGTGAGTGTAGGACGGGCCAGACCGGGGGTGAGTGAGTGTAGGGTTGGTTGGATACAGTGGGAATATATTACAATGCCTGGGCAGGAGCTCCTGGTACTCTGGTTTCCTCCCACACAGTGATGGGTTCATTAGTTAACATTGGGCAAATTTGCCCATGGGCAGTAACCCATAGCAACCAATCAGTGATTGGAATGATTTGGTTGCCCCTAGTTACTGCCCATTGGGGAGGGGGCAGCAAATGCAATTGTTAGCAAAATAAATGATCGTAACAATTGTTTCCATTAGAGGAGACACCAGGGCCATTATGTGCAATTTAATGAAATTTGTAAAGAAATCGTTTCGCTGAGACTGATATTTAGCAACAAAGATCAGAAAATTGGCTGCTCAGATTTACTAAAGACATTGTTTTGGCAGCTTTTTTTATTTTGTTTCTTCAATATGAATTCCAAAGAGTCCCCCCAAGAGTAATAATGAGCGTAGAAAATCTCCCTGTTTATGGAGTAGAGAATTTTTCTTCCTGGACATTTGAACTGGAGAAAATATGCCAAAAATAATCTGCCACCTCCAGCTGCCAATTTATACGTTTTTTTCCAATGGGGAGTTAGAAAGGCTGGTTTCACTTTTATTTGATGGGTTTCAGGGAACATCTCTGTGTAGTTTTATAGCAGCACTAAGTACAGGCATGGGACCTGTTATCCAGAATGCTCGGGACCTGGGGTTTTTTGGATAAGGGGTCTTTCCGTAATTTGGATCTCCATAACTTAAGTCTTCTAAAAATCATTTAAATACTGGATAAACCCAATAGGGCTGTTCTGCCCCCAATAAGGGGTAATTATATCTTAGTTGGGATCAAGTACAGGTACTGTTTTATTATTACAGAGAAAAGGGAATCATTTAACCATTAAATAAACCCAATAGGGCTGTTCTGCCCCCAATAAGGGGTAATTATATCTTAGTTGGGATCAAGTACAGGTACTGTTTTATTATTACAGAGAAAAGGGAATCATTTAACCATGAAATAAACCCAATAGGGCTGTTCTGCCCCAATAAGGGGTAATTATATCTTAGTTGGGATCAAGTACAGGTACTGTTTTATTATTACAGAGAAAAGGGAATTATTTAACCATTAAATAAACCCAATAGGGCTGTTCTGCCCCCAATAAGGGGTAATTATATCTTAGTTGGGATCAAGTACAGGTACTGTTTTATTATTACAGAGAAAAGGGAATCATTTAACCATGAAATAAACCCAATAGGGCTGTTCTGCCCCAATAAGGGGTAATTATATCTTAGTTGGGATCAAGTACAGGTACTGTTTTATTATTACAGAGAAAAGGGAATCATTTAACCATTAAATAAACCCAATAGGGCTGTTCTGCCCCCAATAAGGGGTAATTATATCTTAGTTGGGATCAAGTACAGGTACTGTTTTATTATTACAGAGAAAAGGGAATCATTTAACCATGAAATAAACCCAATAGGGCTGTTCTGCCCCAATAAGGGGTAATTATATCTTAGTTGGGATCAAGTACAGGTACTGTTTTATTATTACAGAGAAAAGGGAATCATTTAACCATTAAATAAACCCAATAGGGCTGTTCTGCCCCCAATAAGGGGTAATTATATCTTAGTTGGGATCAAGTACAGGTACTGTTTTATTATTACAGAGAAAAGGGAATCATTTAACCATGAAATAAACCCAATAGGGCTGTTCTGCCCCAATAAGGGGTAATTATATCTGTTGGGATCAAGTACAGGTACTGTTTTATTATTACAGAGAAAAGGGAATCATTTAACCATTAAATAAACCCAATAGGGCTGTTCTGCCCCAATAAGGGGTAATTATATCTGTTGGGATCAAGTACAGGTACTGTTTTATTATTACAGAGAAAAGGGAATCATTTAACCATGAAATAAACCCAATAGGGCTGTTCTGCCCCCAATAAGGGGTAATTATATCTTAGTTGGGATCAAGTACAGGTACTGTTTTATTATTACAGAGAAAAGGGAATCATTTAACCATTAAATAAACCCAATAGGGCTGTTCTGCCCCAATAAGGGGTAATTATATCTTAGTTGGGATCAAGTACAGGTACTGTTTTATTATTACAGAGAAAAGGGAATCATTTAACCATTAAATAAACCCAATAGGACTGTTCTGCCCCAATAAGGGGTAATTATATCTTGATTGTATGAAAGAGTAGAGAAGGAATTGGCCGCTGGGTGGGGGCCGCGGGGCTGACGGTGCCATTACGGTGGGATGGTTCCAATGCAGAGAACACACAGTCTTGGCATGGAAGAATTCGGTGGGGATGCCAAGCGTTGCCGAGAGAGACTTGGCTAGCAGGTTCAGCCCTTGGATTGCTATTGTGTTTTATTGGATGTGTGCGAAAATGAAATGAAAAAAAAAATCCGATGTGGGACGTGATAGTGTTAGCGCTGAAGGAAAGGCTTTAACACGGCCCTTGGATCGCTTCTTGCGTCTTAAAAAATGCAACAGCGCATATGGAGCTGCTTAGAGCGGAACGATTACTCTCCATTTAAGCAGGCGTGACAGTCCGACTAGATCCATCCCAGAACCTCTCCGGCAGTCACCCCCGGGCCCAGAGAGCCTCTTATTAAACCCACATGTCTGGCTGCAAAGAGCCCACAATTCCTGCTTGGGAGAATCTATAGGAAGGAGGATTTGCAGGTAATTAGATGCTTATTGGCTATCTCTGGATACTCTCGCCACTTAACGAGCAGAAAGTCATTATCTACTCCCAGCGATTGTTTCACCTTTAATAAGCAGATCCCATGGCTCCTCCCACTGACCACATTAAACGAGGCCCCGGCCTTTCATCTGCTCCTTCTAATGTCAATTAGGCCTGTAAAGTGATACGCCCCATGGAACTCTGGGAAACTGTGTCATCTGCAATTGGTTGTCACATTGCCCATTGGCTTTAATTCATTTGTATCTGTAACCTTGTTATGGGCTAAGGGGGCCCAGCCTGAAGGACAGTTAGGGGGGGATTTGGGGTGAGTGCTTATTTGTGCCCTGGGTACCCCTGGAACTATAGCGGGGTGACTGTTACCCCAATGTTTCTATATATCTGTAACCTTGTTATGGGCTAAGGGGGCCCAGCCTGAAGGCCAGTTAGGGGGGATTTGGGGTGAGTGCTTATTTGTGCCCTGGGTACCCCTGGAACTATAGCAGGGTGACTGTTACCCCAATGTTTCTATATATCTGTAACCTTGTTATGGGCTAAGGGGGCCCAGCCTGAAGGCCAGTTAGGGGGGGATTTGGGGTGAGTGCTTATTTGTGCCCTGGGTACCCCTGGAACTATAGCGGGGTGACTGTTACCCCAATGTTTCTATATATCTGTAACCTTGTTATGGGCTAAGGGGGCCCAGCCTGAAGGCCAGTTAGGGGGGGATTTGGGGTGAGTGCTTATTTGTGCCCTGGGTACCCCTGGAACTATAGCGGGGTGACTGTTACCCCAATGTTTCTATATATCTGTAACCTTGTTATGGGCTAAGGGGGCCCAGCCTGAAGGCCAGTTAGGGGGGGATTTGGGGTGAGTGCTTATTTGTGCCCTGGGTACCCCTGGAACTATAGCAGGGTGGCTGTTACCCCAATGTTTCTATATATCTGTAACCTTGTTATGGGCTAAGGGGGCCCAGCCTGAAGGCCAGTTAGGGGGGGATTTGGGGTGAGTGCTTATTTGTGCCCTGGGTACCCCTGGAACTATAGCGGGGTGACTGTTACCCCAATGTTTCTATATATCTGTAACCTTGTTATGGGCTAAGGGGGCCCAGCCTAAAGGCCAGTTAGGGGGGGATTTGGGGTGAGTGCTTATTTGTGCCCTGGGTACCCCTGGAACTATAGCAGGGTGACTGTTACCCCAATGTTTCTATATATCTGTAACCTTGTTATGGGCTAAGGGGGCCCAGCCTGAAGGCCAGTTAGGGGGGGATTTGGGGTGAGTGCTTATTTGTGCCCTGGGTACCCCTGGAACTATACCTTTGTGTACAATGCTGGAGGCCAAGTATAAAGACCAGTATGGGATAAACAGTTATTTGATCTCCTATATATGTTGTAACTATAACAGGATGATTATTCTCCAAAAGACTGAAAAACGCTGCCCTAAAGTTCCCATAGGGGTATAGGGACAGGAATAGGGAGCTGAAACACAAGGAGGTCCCAGTGGAGCGGTGCCGGAGGATCAGGCTGTATTTACACATTCAGCTAAACACTGTTCAACACAACACACAATTTTACTTAATACAGAAAAAGAGTAATGATGCACTGTTACCAAATAATCGGTTAAATTGCCAATGAAATGGAACTGGGGTTGCTACCTGGTTGGTATTTTACTGGCCTGGCTGAAAAATCACCCGCCAAGGTACTTGCTGGTAAATTTCCAATTTTATTAATTTATAAATTGATTAATTAAAATTAGGTCCACCTAAGCCTTCAACCCACCCCACTCCTACCTTGCTCCTTCCCTGATCTCCCCTGGATCCAACCTCTAGCTCCACCCTATTGCCACACCTCCATTACTCAGTTCTGCTCAGTGCTGCTATTGTCTGGTAGTGGTAAGAAATGGAACTGCAGCCATTGATCAATAAACCAGTTTTGTAGTATTTTAACCTATTTTTTAAAAAGAAACATCTTGAACTTTGTAACTGATATTTATTATCATTTTCCCTCCCTGTAACCCAATTCCCTTCTCCTGAGCAATGGAAAGGAACCAGCCCAATGGGAATGTAACATCTCCTGGGTTGTTTGTGCCGCACCGAGGCTTTTGCTATTGTCGGAATCACAATTAGGAGCCTTTCTCGTCTTACATACACTAAAGATTGCCGAGTTCTGTCTCTTTCTTCTTGTTCTGTACAGCAATGTATTGTTTACAAGTCAATCAGATGAAAAGTAAAATATTAAATTGCATTGTGTGTATTACGGATGTTTTGTAAAGAGGCTTGTCAGTCAGTGGCACAAACGCTATTGTCCTACGGCCGAGCTGTATAGTGATCTCTATGGCAAGGGCGATGGGAAAATCAGCTCAGCCCCAGTGAGGGGCAGTTACACATGGGCATTCTGCTAAAGGTTTGTTCAGTAATAATATCTATATACAAAGCACAGTCCCTTCCCAGAGGCTATTATCCCCCCACTGCTACTATAGGCACCATCTCTCCCTACTATACCTGCTATCCCACAGCCCCAGTCCCTTCCCAGAGGCTATTATCCCCCCACTGCTACTATAGGCACCATCTCTCCCTACTATACCTGCTATCCCACAGCCCCAGTCCCTTCCCAGAGGCTATTATCCCCCCACTGCTACTATAGGCACCATCTCTCCCTACTATACCTGCTATCCCACAGCCCCAGTCCCTTCCCAGAGGCTATTATCCCCCACTGCTACTATAGGCACCATCTCTCCCTACTATACCTGCTATCCCAAAGCCCCAGTCCCTTCCCAGAGGCTATTATCCCCCCACTGCTACTATAGGCACCATCTCTCCCTACTATACCTGCTATCCCACAGCCCCAGTCCCTTCCCAGAGGCTATTATCCCCCCACTGCTACTATAGGCACCATCTCTCCCTACTATACCTGCTATCCCACAGCCCCAGTCCCTTCCCAGAGGCTATTATCCCCCACTGCTACTATAGGTACCATCTCTCCCTACTATACCTGCTATCCCACAGCCCCAGTCCCTTCCCAGAGGCTATTATCCCCCCACTGCTACTATAGGCACCATCTCTCCCTACTATACCTGCTATCCCACAGCCCCAGTCCCTTCCCAGAGGCTATTATCCCCCCACTGCTACTATAGGCACCATCTCTCCCTACTATACCTGCTATCCCACATCCCCAGTCCCTTCCCAGAGGCTATTATCCCCCCACTGCTACTATAGGCACCATCTCTCCCTACTATACCTGCTATCCCACAGCCCAGTCCCTTCCCAGAGGCTATTATCCCCCCACTGCTACTATAGGCACCATCTCTCCCTACTATACCTGCTATCCCACACCCAGTCCCTTCCCAGAGGCTATTATCCCCCCACTGCTACTATAGGCACCATCTCTCCCTACTATACCTGCTATCCCACAGCCCCAGTCCCTTCCCAGAGGCTATTATCCCCCACTGCTACTATAGGCACCATCTCTCCCTACTATACCTGCTATCCCACAGCCCCAGTCCCTTCCCAGAGGCTATTATCCCCCCACTGCTACTATAGGCACCATCTCTCCCTACTATTCCTGCTATCCCACAGCCCCAGTCCCTTCCCAGAGGCTATTATCCCCCCACTGCTACTATAGGCACCATCTCTCCCTACTATACCTGCTATCCCACAGCCCCAGTCCCTTCCCAGAGGCTATTATCCCCCACTGCTACTATAGGCACCATCTCTCCCTACTATACCTGCTATCCCACAGCCCCAGTCCCTTCCCAGAGGCTATTATCCCCCCACTGCTACTATAGGCACCATCTCTCCCTACTATACCTGCTATCCCACAGCCCCAGTCCCTTCCCAGAGACTATTATCCCCCCACTGCTACTATAGGCACCATCTCTCCCTACTATACCTGCTATCCCACAGCCCCAGTCCCTTCCCAGAGGCTATTATCCCCCCACTGCTACTATAGGCACCATCTCTCCCTACTATACCTGCTATCCCACAGCCCCAGTCCCTTCCCAGAGGCTATTATCCCCCCACTGCTACTATAGGCACCATCTCTCCCTACTATACCTGCTATCCCACAGCCCCAGTCCCTTCCCAGAGGCTATTATCCCCCACTGCTACTATAGGTACCATCTCTCCCTACTATACCTGCTATCCCACAGCCCCAGTCCCTTCCCAGAGGCTATTATCCCCCACTGCTACTATAGGCACCATCTCCCCCTACTATACCTGCTATCCCACAGCCCCAGTCCCTTCCCAGAGGCTATTATCCCCCCACTGCTACTATAGGTACCATCTCTCCCTACTATACCTGCTATCCCACAGCCCCAGTCCCTTCCCAGAGGCTATTATCCCCCCACTGCTACTATAGGCACCATCTCTCCCTACTATACCTGCTATCCCACTGCCAAAGTCCCTTCAAAAACCTACTTTGTTTATTGGCAAAGCTCCATAAAGTGAATTAATGTTGTGTTACTGAGACTCACTACATGTTAAACTCAGGTCAGTTGAGTATAACTGGATAATTCTAGAGACATCTCTGTTATTGAGCCTATGAAAATGGTTGTTCACCTTCAAATTAACCTTTAGTATGATGTAGAGAGTGCTATTCTGAGACAATTTGCAATTAGTCTTCATTTTTAATTACTATTATTTGACTGCCGGGTGACCCCCATTTGAAAATATGAAAGATGTAGAAGAGAAAAGCAAATAATGAAAAAAAACTCTAAAAAAAAAATGAAGACCAATTGAAAAGTTGCTAAGTATAGGCCATTCTATAACATACTAACCTCCCCTTTAGTAGGTCTCACTGTATTCCCCCCTAACAGTACAATCCATTCCCGAATCCCAGACGCAGTAAAGCCGACGGTTCCCCGGCCAATGACAGATTCCGACACATACGCACAGCCGCGGGAGCCCTGACAGCGTTATTGTATATACTAAGCAGCTTGTTTAGAAATGTCTGATCTTTTAATTCAGCTACTGAGCTGGGATCTGTCCAAATAACCTCCCCGCTGTTCTTTATTGATGTAAATAGTTGGGAACATTCTCCTTTCCGTGAAGTGGCAGAGAAAATATTTGGAGTGATCTGTCAAGGTCTCCTGGTTGCGCCATGTGTGCGCTCTGATAGGCTGCGCTATCCTCATAGTTTTATTTACTGTGATTGGCTGAAATCTTGACCAGTGATATCCCCCCCTCACCCCCAGCAGCCGATCAGCAGAACAATGGGAAGGGAGCAAGATAGCAGCTCCCAGTAGGTATCAGAATAGCACTCAATAGTAAGAAATCCAAGTCCGGCTTGGGACTCCTCCAGTTACATGGGAGTAGGAGAAACAATAGGTTAGCTGAAAGCAGTTCTAATGTGTAGCGCCGGCTGAAAGCTCAGACTCAGGCACACTTTACTGCTGCGCTGCAAGTTGGAGTGATATCCCCCCCCTCACCCCCAGCAGCCGATCAGCAGAACAATGGGAAGGGAGCAAGATAGCAGCTCCCAGTAGGTATCAGAATAGCACTCAATAGTAAGAAATCCAAGTCCGGCTTGGGACTCCTCCAGTTACATGGGAGTAGGAGAAACAATAGGTTAGCTGAAAGCAGTTCTAATGTGTAGCGCTGGCTGAAAGCTCAGACTCAGGCACAAGGCACTGAGATGGCGCCTACACACCAATATTACAGCTACAAATACATTTGTTGGTTGAAGAATAAAAGGTTAAATGGCAGAGGGAATTATTTGCTGTGTAACAGTGTCATTTATTTGCCCATTCCATTAATATATAATTCTTTACAGTTCAGCGCTAAAAGGTATTGGCCCACAATCCCTTCCCTAAGCCCTTTCCTTTGAGCATTTTCCCAGCCGATCCCTAAATCACATTAATAGACAGGGCCGGCTTTGCTCGTAAGGACTCAGCTCATCTATCTGGCTCGGGGCTGGGAGTGAGGATTGCTGGGAGCGCCTATTTGCTCGCTTTGACAAGACAAGTACAGGAATCTGCTAAGCAGACACAATCCATGGGTCTAAAGACCTGACTTCTGTTCTCTGACATAATCCCTCCTCATAATCCCCGGCCACGGAGACATCTTGGGAAGATATTTTTCTTACCTTTATAAATTGAACCTATTAATGTGTCTGACAGCGACAAATCATTGGGTCTTTCCATGTCATGCATGCAGCTTTCAGTATGTTATAGGATTTCCCAATCTTAGCAACTTTTCAATTGGTCTTCATTTTTTATTTTTTTTTATACTTATCTATTGATTCTTTCCAGCTTTCAAATGGGGGTCACTGACCCCGGCAGCTAAACCCTATTGCTCTGTGAGGCTCCAGTTTTATTGTTATTGTTACTTTTTGATACCTATCTTTCTATTCAGCCCCTCCCCTATTCATATACAGGTATCGGACCCCTTATCCAGAAAGCTCTGAATTACGGAAAGCCTGTCTCCCATAGACTCCATTATAATCAAATAATTCAGAATTTTAAAAGTGATTTCCTTTTTCTATGTAGAAATAAAACCGTTCCTTGTAAATGATCCCAACTAAGATATAATTACCCCTTATTGGGGCAGAACAGTCCTATTGGGTTTATTTAATGGTTAAATGATTCCCTTTTCTCTGTAATAATAAAACAGTACCTGTACTTGATCCCAACTAAGATATAATTACCCCTTATTGGGGCAGAACAGCCCTATTGGGTTTATTTAATGGTTAAATGATTCCCTTTTCTCTGTAATAATAAAACAGTACCTGTACTTGATCCCAACTAAGATATAATTACCCCTTATTGGGGCAGAACAGCCCTATTGGGTTTATTTAATGGTTAAATGATTCCCTTTTCTCTGTAATAATAAAACAGTACCTGTACTTGATCCCAACTAAGATATAATTACCCCTTATTGGGGCAGAACAGCCCTATTGGGTTTATTTAATGGTTAAATGATTCCCTTTTCTCTGTAATAATAAAACAGTACCTGTACTTGATCCCAACTAAGATATAATTACCCCTTATTGGGGCAGAACAGTCCTATTGGGTTTATTTAATGGTTAAATGATTCCCTTTTCTCTGTAATAATAAAACAGTACCTGTACTTGATCCCAACTAAGATATAATTACCCCTTATTGGGGCAGAACAGTCCTATTGGGTTTAATTAATGTTTTATTGATTTTTTAGTAGACTTAAGGTATGGAGATCCAAATTACGGAAAGACCCCTTATCCGGAATACCCTTGGTCCCGAGCATTCTAGATAATGGGTCCTATACCTGTACCAGTCTCTTATTCAAGCTACTGCCTGGTTGCTATGTTAAATTCGACCCTAGCAACCGGATAACTGCTGAAATTCCAAACTGCAGAGCTGTACAGAAAGCTTAATAACTCAGAAACAACAAAAAATAAAAAAATAATGACCAACTGCAAATTTTCTGAGAATAGCCTGCTTGACCGAAACGTTTTTTTTTTTTTTAAATAAAATGCTGATATTTTTGATTGGATTTTCGGTGTTGGTCCAGGGCAGTTCTTCTGCTTGAGGGAAGTCCATTTACACACATATTTGGGGGCCCACCAATGAGATGTTTGCCCTGGGCTAACTGGTACCTTAAAGGGGTGGCTCACCCCTTTAGCTTTTAGTATGTTATAGAATGGCTGATTCTTAGCAACTTTTCAATTGGTCTTTATTATTTATTTTGTATTAGAGATGCACTGAATCTGGGATTCAGTTCAGGATTCGGGCTAAATCCATGGTCCCAGCCAAAGGGTTAAATGGTAAGGGGGAAATTTTTGAACCCTTTCTGGTCCTAATTAGCAGAGGCTAATTGGGATTCGGATTTGGGGTGGCTTTGGGGCTTCGGTCGAACCCAAAAAGGTGGGTTCGGTGCATCCCTATTTTGTATAGTTTTTAATTATATGCCTTTCTCTTCTGACTCTTTCCAGCTTTCAAATGGGGGTCACCGACCCCGGCAACCAGAAAACTATTGCTCTGTGAGGCTCCAGTTTTATTGTTACTTTATTTATTACTTATCTTAACTTAACTTTTATTTATTACTTATTTTTCTATATAGGCCCTTCCTTATTCATATCCGTGTCTCTATTTCAAACCACTGCCTTGTCGCTAGGTAAAATCGCACCCTAGTAACCAGATAGCTGCTGAGCTTCCAAACTGGAGATCCGCTGAACAAAATCCTAAACATTTCAAAAACCACAAATGATAAACAATAAAGACCAATTGCAAATGATCTTAGAATAGGACTCTCTACAACATAGTAAAAGATAATCTGAAGGTGACCAACCCCCGGGGTGATTCCATTCATAGGATCCATAGCTGCAACTGCACTGCTCATTCTCATTGGCTGGGAAGGGCAGTTAAGCAAACCCGCAGCCTACATGGTGTATAATTATTATTATTATTACTCAAGCCCTTCCTTAATCTTATTGCCAAGGAACTTTCCATCCCATCCCATAATACCTTGAGTGACTCCTTATGTAAACACCAAGGCAACTGACAAGGAAGAGGCTTCTCTGGGGCCAGACTGAAGAATGAAGTGTTAATGAAAACTCGGAGAATTTCATGCGTTTCGATAAGCCCAACGGCCTCCTTAATGGTGATGTCATGAGTAAAGATTTTGGCCGGGGGGGGGGGGCAAATATATATATATATTACAATAATATATTCCTACATAATGAAAAAAAGGTTAAACTGATTTTTTTTTTCAATGTGCAAAGAATTATTGGCTTTCCCTATCAGCCGGCAGAGTGAAAACCATTAAAATAATCACTTTCATTGTGTCATTCCCAGTCTGGGCAGCCGGCCATGCAGGCAAGTACGTAGTTTAACTCCTTCCTTTCTCAAGGGGGGGGGCTCATCTCCATAGCCCGGCTGGGATTCATTAAGGGCTTCTATGCTGCTGCCGGCCAATCCCTGCACCGGAATTAGAATCATGTGACTAAACCGAAGGCAACGTGGGCAATCATGGGGTCTCTGATTCCAGGTTCAAACGGGTTGGTCACCTTTGGGTTAACCTTTAGTATGATGTAGAGAGTAATATTCTGAGACAATTTGCAATTGGTCTTCATTTTCTATATATTGTAGTTTTTTCATTATTTCAGTTTTGGTTTTGGTTGCTAGGGTCTATATTACCTTAGCAACCAGGGTGTAGTTTGAATGAAAGACTGATATAGGAATAGGAAAGGGCCTGAATAAAAAAAATAAGTAATAAAAAGTTGCGCACATAGGTCGCCTATTGAATTAAGCGCTTTTGCGCATTTTGTGCCGTGTCGGCATGGATTCGGCACGGTTCCAACACCAATCGGTCATGGCTAAAACATAACAACCGATAAATCTTTCTCAAAGAGGTTGTTCACCATTGAGTTAACTGTTAGTAGGATGTAGAGAGTGATATTCTGGGACAATTTGCAATTGGTCTTCCTTTTTTATTATATTGTAGTTTTTAAGATATTTCACTTTTAGTTTAACAGCTCTTCCGTTTGGAGTTTCAGCAGCTATTTGGTTGCTAGGGTCTAAGTAACCTTAGCAACCAGGGAGTGGTTTGGATGAGGGACTGGTATATGAATAGGGGAGGGGCTGAATAAAAAAAAAGTAATAAAAAGTAACAATAAAACTGGAGCCTCACAGAGCAATAGGGTTTGGCTGCCGGGGTCAGTGACCCCCATTTGAAAGCTGCAAAAGACTTGGAAGAAGAAGGCAAATAATTCAAAAATGATAAGAAATAAATAATGAAGACCAACATATGGATGCTATTGGCTAGCAGGTATGGTGACCACTTCCTGCCTCACTTTGATATAGTGCTGGGAAGGGTGTGGCACTTCCTGTTTGGCCCAGTTCTCAGTACTGTCTATGGCAGGGTATTTTCTGGAGTGTAGTAGCCGTGACAAGTAGCTGCTACTAGCAGCCTAGTGTGTCTTCACCCTAAAGGGGTGGTTCTCCTTTAAGCTAATGTAACCTCTATTTCAGCTCAATAGCTGCCTTCCGGGACAGGTACCAGTAGAACACGGGTTACACCGGACTCTCTCACCCAGAATGGGCCTTCGCTAAGTGGAAGAGGAAGGTGAGGGTGTTGTGCAACTACATAACTCTTGCTGCTATACAGAAAAATGAGAACAGTGAGCGTCAGAGGTTCTTGCAAACAACAAAATACCCTGTGGATGTTTATGAAACACTTGTTATCAGTAAATGATCAGCATTGTCCGTTTTAGTAGCCACGACAAGTAGCTGCTACTATTAGCTCTGTCTGTCTTAGAGCAGTGGCAGATGGGAGAAGGGCGACTTATCTCCCCGTCTGTCACAGCCCTAAGGGTGAAGACACACAGAGCTACTAGTAGCAGCTACTTTTTTAAGGCTACTAAACTCCAGAAAATACCCGGCCATAGACAATACTTTGAATTGCCTCTGCTAAAACACACAGAGAGACAATTATCAGTTAATGATCAGCATTGTCTTTTTTAGTAGCCACGACAAGTAGCTGCTACTAGTAGCTCTGTGTGTCTTCACCCTAAGACACACAGAGCTACTTGTCGTGGCTACTAAAAAAGACAATGCTGATCATTTACTGATAACTGTCTCTACGTGTGTTTTAGCAGAGGCAATTCTCAGTACTGTCTATGGCAGGGGATTTTCTGGACTTTAGTAGCCGTGACAAGTAGCTGCTACTAGTAGCTCTGTGTGTCTTCACCCATAGGGTGAAGACACCCGGAGCTACTAAAGCCAGAAAATCCCCTGCCATAGACAATACTGAGAATTGCCTCTGCTAAACACACGTAGAGACAATTATCAGTAAATGATCAGCATTGTCTGTTTTAGTAGCCACGACAAGTAGCTGCTACTAGTAGCTCTGTGTGTCTTCACCTTAAAAGTAAAGATATAGCAACACCTTAGGGCTCTGGCACACGGGGGAGATTAGTCGCCCGCGATAAAACTCCCTGTTCGCGGGCGACTAATCTCCCCGAGTTGCCTACCCCTGCCATCCCACCGGCGAACATGTAAGTCGCCGGCGGGATGGCAGACGCGGCGGGGCAATTTCAGGGAATCGCCGAAAAAGACTCGCGAGTCTTTTTCGGCGATTTGCGCAAAATCGCGCCGCCGCGTCTGCCATCCCGCCGGCGACTTACATGTTCGCCGGTGGGATGGCAGGGGTAGGCAACTCGGGGAGATTAGTCGCCCGCGAACAGGGAGTTTTATCGCGGGCGACTAATCTCCCCCGTGTGCCAGAGCCCTTATAGTTGCTAGGAATCAGCAACTCCCTTTCTATCAAGCTGTGGCCTCACTGGGGACGGGCATGTAAGGGAAATGCTCTCTGACTGCTGCAAACAAAGTAAATACAAATTAAGATTAGTGAGGTTTTTTTGGCAGACAATGATTTGCAGCGAATTCCTGCATTTTGCCGTCTCAAATTTTGTTTTGCAAAACTGCAACAAAAATTTTCTGAGACAAAACAGTCACCGCAAAAAAAAAAACAGCCATTGACTTTAGTGCATTTGTGTAAAAATTTGCTGCACGTAAAAAATGTTGCACATACAAAAGTCGCCTACTGACTTGTAGCGTTTTCCTAATTTCACCATTTCGTGAATTTTTCAGCAAAGCGGAACAGGACAGATTCCCTGATTTGCAACAAATTCTGCATTTTGCCAAATTTTTTTGCAAAACTGTCACAAAAATTTGCCAAGTAAGGGAAAAAGTCAGGGTCGCGTACAAAAAGTTTTGTGTGCCAATTTGCGCAAATTGACTTTAATGCGTTTCAGGAGTTCCGCTAATTTTTTGCCGAAGCAAAAAGGGACAGATTTGCTCATCGCTGCTAACAAGCCCAGTCTCTGTAGGTAGAACAGACCCACCATAGATATTTAGCTTTAGGGTTCATCGGCACCTCGACTGTTATTTCTCCAACCTGAAATGGAAAGTTTGCCTTTAGTTCTAGGCTCCGGTCAGTGGCGGCTCAATCAGAACAACTAAGTGTATTTGGAAACGTATACGGAATGGCTAATCAGAACCAGAGATATCAATGTCCCCCTCCTCGGTGCCGCACAGCTGGGGCCCAGTTGGGATTCCCATTGGGTTTAGGAGAAATCCCTTTCAGACGTCACCTTTTTCCTGAATGGTCCAAATCCCGGTGAATCACCAGTTGTAAATACGGAAGGTGGAATTGTGCTCCGTAAACATTTACACAGAGAGCCGAGCCGCGGGAAGGGAGAATGGATGGCATGCTAACAGCGCTAAGCCCAAATGAGGAGGCTTTTTAAACACCGGTGGTTTCTGTTTATATTGTGGCTCTCTGTATTTATGCGTCTGTACTGAGGCATGGTGGGTCTGCTCCGCGTATGTGTTTAGATCTGCACAGTGTATTATGGGGTGGAAAGTCTTAGACTTCGCTGAAATATTCATGTATAAATATGGTAGGAAACAGGGATGGGGCTGAGCTCTACTTTCTGGTATTACACACTGTAGGTAAATGAACTTAGGCCTATTCTTACCAGCAGTGTAATAGTGCCCTCTAGTTGGTAAGGGGATGAGGATCCAACAATGGTGGATGAAGGTGGGATGGAGCTTCAAATAGTGGGAGATCGTAGAGTAGGTCCCACAGGGTACATGTATAAATATGGTAGGAGACAGGGATGGGACTGAGCTCTTCTTTCTGGTATTACACACTGTAGGTAGATGTATGTAGGCTTATTCTTACTAGAAGTGTAATAGTGCCCTCTAGTTGGTAAGGGGGTGAGGATCCTACATGGTGGATGAAGCCTCATATAGTGGGAGATCGTAGAGTAGGTCCCACAGGGTACATGTATAAATATGGTAGCAGACAGGGATGGGACTGAGCTCTACTTTCTGGTATTACACACTGTAGGTAGATGAACTTGGGCCTATTCTTACCAGCAGTGTAATAGTGCCCTCTAGTTGGTAAGGGGGTAAGGATCCAACAATGGTGGATGAAGGTAGGATGGAGCCTCAAATAGTGGGAGATCATAGAGTAGGTCCCACAGAGTAGACAGATCTGGCACTATGAGTTTGTATATAAGTTTGGTGTTCAGTGTAGCGCTCCATCTTTATGATGGGGGAGATGTGGGTGAGGCCCCAGTGAAATTCAAGCAAGCATGGAGGCCCCTGAGTGAGGCAGCCGAGGGCCGGATAGAGCAGTACAAAGCAGGCAAGGCTGGGGGGCTGGAATCTCTAACAAAGAGACAATGATGGTAACCTTAGTATCAGTACCATAATCCACATATAGGAATTAAAGGGGATCCTCCGGTTGCACTTCATAGTTCTCTTAAATCAAGATGCAGAGAATTTGCCAATGAGAAGTCTTGGGGGGGCAAAAGCTGACTGAGCTTGACCTAGATCTTCATTCTTCCTTGCGAGGGTCCAATCCAGCTCCATCCAACCCCTTCTGCTCATAAGCGCTGTGGAATATGTTGGCGCTTTATAAATAAATGTTAATAATAATAATAAGGGTATAACATAAATGAGGGTCAACACTAATGGGACTTTGCTTGACTCTTCCACTATCTTTTCTCTTTGCAGGTTCCTTGGTTCTGTTTCACCAAATATGGGGGGGTATGGAATTTTTAGGGATCCCATTTGGTGGTATAAGGACTCCATTGTTTTATATGGTTGAACCACTTATCCCCACAACTGTGACAATAGTTTTATAAGGTTTATTGGGCGGATATTGTTTTGCTGAAGGATGCTGGGAGTTGTGGTTTATCAGCTTTATTGCTTAGCGAATCTGTCCCATTTAATTTCGCCGAAAAATTAGCAAGACGTGTTGTAACGCGAGTGACATTTTTGACACGACCACGGCTTCCTTGTCACACATTTTTCACGGTGAGATTTTGCAGTTTCACAAAAAAAATTGTGAATAGCGACGAGTGAATGTTTCGGCATTTATTTCACCATAGCGAATTGTTTGCCTGAAACTTCTGCGAGATTTTGCCACAAAAAAGTCACATTCGTGTCAAAAAAGCCTGCGGCCACGTATAATACGGTATGTGTCAAAAAAGTCACAGTTTTGCTAATTTTTCATCGTTTCACAAATTTTTCGGTGAAACAAAATAAGACAGATTAGCTCATCACGAAATTTTGGCATGAGAGACAATTATTTTGACCCATGACAATATATTTAATGCGGGACAATACGTTCAATGCGGGACAATACGTTTAATGTGGGACAATACGTTCAATGCGGGACAATACATTCAATGCGGGACAATACGTTCAATGCGGGACAATACGTTCAATGTGGGACAATACGTTTAATGTGGGACAATACGTTCAATGCCGGACAATACGTTCAATGCGGGACAATACGTTCAATGCGGGTCAATACGTTTAATGTGGGACAATATGTTCAATGAGGGTCAATACGTTCAATGCGGGTCAATACATTCAATGCGGGACAATATGTTCAATGAGGGTCAATACGTTCAATGCGGGTCAATACATTCAATGCGGGACAATATGTTCAATGAGGGTCAATACGTTCAATGCGGGTCAATACATTCAATGCGGGACAATATGTTCAATGAGGGTCAATACGTTCAATGCGGGTCAATACATTCAATGCGGGACAATATGTTCAGTGAGGGTCAATACGTTCAGTGCGGGTCAATACGTTCAATGCGGGTCAATACGTTCAATGTGGGTCAATACGTTTAATGTGGGACAATATGTTCAATGAGGGTCAATACGTTCAATGCGGGTCACTACGTTCAATGCGGGACAATACGTTCAATGCTGGACAATACGTTCAATGCGGGACAATACGTTCAATGTGGGACAATACGTTCAATGCCGGACAATACGTTCAATGCGGGACAATACGTTCAATGTGGGACAATACGTTCAATGCCGGACAATACGTTCAATGCGGGACAATACGTTCAATGTGGGACAATACGTTCAATGCCGGACAATACGTTCAATGCTGGACAATACGTTCAATGTGGGACAATACGTTCAATGCCGGACAATACGTTCAATGCGGGACAATACGTTCAATGTGGGACAATACGTTCAATGCCGCACAATACGTTCAATGCGGGACAATACGTTCAATGTGGGACAATACGTTCAATGCCGGACAATACGTTCAATGTGGGACAATACGTTCAATGCGGGACAATACGTTCAATGTGGGACAATACGTTCAATGCCGGACAATACGTTCAATGCGGGACAATACGTTCAATGCCGGACAATACGTTCAATGTGGGACAATACGTTCAATGTGGGACAATACGTTCAATGTGGGACAATACGTTCAATGCTGGACAATACGTTCAATGCGGGACAATACGTTCAATGTGGGACAATACGTTCAATGCCGGACAATACGTTCAATGCGGGACAATACGTTCAATGTGGGACAATACGTTCAATGTGGGACAATACGTTCAATGCGGGACAATACGTTCAATGCGGGACAATACGTTCAATGTGGGACAATACGTTCAATGCCGGACAATACGTTCAATGCCGGACAATAGGTTCAATGTGGGACAATACGTTCAATGTGGGACAATACGTTCAATGTGGGAAAATACGTTCAAAACGTGGAAATTAGCCGCAAATCCATGCCTGACAATTTTTTTTCGCCCTTCGCTAATCGCGGATCCATCCCTGTTGAAAAAATCCGCTCATCACTTACCCGCATTAGAAAGGCCGTGTGTCTGATATCCCTCGGTAATAACTCTACAGTGAGAGATACACAGCAGATCCCAGAGGGGCAGATCTGGCTCCGTTCCACCCACTTATCTCCATTCGCTTCCATCATGTGAGCAATTAATTAACTGTATAAATTCCTTCCTGTAGCGCAATCACATTCATTATTAAAGGCCCAATCCCTTTACCTAATGTGATTATTATCCCAGACCCGAGAAACATTGACTTTAGAGATAAATATTTGGCAACGAGTAGCGCCCGAATACTTGGCAACCGCTCGGCAATTAACTAATCTAATTGCCTGACTTCTGCCAGTAAATCACTAATAAGCTTTGCCTTTCTGTTTCGCTCTGGTCATTTAAAGGACAAGTAAAGGTGGGAAAAATGAATCTGAATTGGCATTTCTGTCCTGTTTATGTAAAATGATTTTCTTCGAAAAAAAGGTCCTGTTTTGTAGTGTTTCCTAAATTCCCTGTTTTTAACATCCCTCTGCCATTTAACATTTTATTCTTGAACCAACAAATGTATTTGTAGCTGTAATATTGGTGTGTAGGCGCCATCTCAGTGCCTTGTGCCTGAGTCTGAGCTTTCAGCCAGCGCTACACATTAGAACTGCTTTCAGCTAACCTATTGTTTCTCCTACTCCCATGTAACTGGAGGAGTCCCAAGCCGGACTTGGATTTCTTACTATTGAGTGCTATTCTGATACCTACTGGGAGCTGCTATCTTGCTCCCTTCCCATTGTTCTGCTGATCGGCTGCTGGGGGTGAGGGGGGGGGGATATCACTCCAACTTGCAGCGCAGTAGTAAAGTGTGCCTGAGTCTGAGCTTTCAGCCAGCGCTACACATTAGAACTGCTTTCAGCTAACCTATTGTTTCTCCTACTCCCATGTAACTGGAGGAGTCCCAAGCCGGACTTGGATTTCTTACTATTGAGTGCTATTCTGATACCTACTGGGAGCTGCTATCTTGCTCCCTTCCCATTGTTCTGCTGATCGGCTGCTGGGGGGGAGGGGGGGATATCACTCCAACTTGCAGCGCAGCAGTAAAGTGTGCCTGAGTCTGAGCTTTCAGCCAGCGCTACACATTAGAACTGCTTTCAGCTAACCTATTGTTTCTCCTACTCCCATGTAACTGGAGGAGTCCCAAGCCGGACTTGGATTTCTTACTATTGAGTGCTATTCTGATACCTACTGGGAGCTGCTATCTTGCTCCCTTCCCATTGTTCTGCTGATCGGCTGCTGGGGGTGAGGGGGGGGATATCACTCCAACTTGCAGCGCAGCAGTAAAGTGTGCCTGAGTCTGAGCTTTCAGCCAGCACTACATTTTAGAACTGCTTTCAGCTAACCAATTGTTTCTCCTACTCCCATGTAACTGGAGGAGTCCCAAGCCGGACTTGGATTTCTTACTATTGAGTGCTATTCTGATACCTACTGGGAGCTGCTATCTTGCTCCCTTCCCATTGTTCTGCTGATCGGCTGCTGGGGGGGAGGGGGGGATATCACTCCAACTTGCAGCGCAGCAGTAAAGTGAGACTGAAGTTTATCAGAACACAGGTCACATGGCTGTGGCACCCTGGGAAATATAAAAATACAGGTACATTGAAATCCAAATCTCTTGTTGAAGAATTTCTGGGGCATATTTATGAAGCTGTGAAATATTTTTTTTTTTTTTTAAATTCTGCAGATTTTGAAGTCATGGTATATTCGGCTACATATAATTTAACGGTATTTTGGGTGTATTTTTCCAGATTTCATTATCTGAAATCTTTTCTATATTTTACTACAAGCTATAGTTTTTTTTGTATTTATCATTACATTGTATTAAATTCTTTTCGTGTTTTTGTTTCTCACAAAAACGTTAAGCGATTCAAAGTTATCCTTTTGTGCCCAAATCATTTTGTGAACGAAATAGCATTTTAGCCTGAATATTTTTGTGATTTACTACACGTCTAAATGCCTAAAACTCTGAATTCGACAATTTGCCAGATTCAATTTGACTCAATTTAGTTTTTTTCATGCTGAATTTTGTCCAAAAACTCGACTTTTTAGAATCGTTGGAATTTTCACACCGTCGGATCTAAAAAGTCGAGTTTTTTTTTTTTCGACTTTTCTCAAAGCGACTTTTCCAATCGGATTTCATTAGTAACTATTAGACATTTGGGAAAACGAGTTTAGTCGAATTTGAAAATAAAATAAAAAAAAGAGAAATTGTGGAGTTTTAGTAAATCTCCCCTAATTGTTAATATAAATGACACTTTTTCACCAAAAAGAGCAAAAACAAATTTTTACGAGAGGAGAGAACTGTTTGTTTTTGATATAAAACCCCAATTCTTCCTGGTGTTGGATGTTTATAAACACTTTTTTACCAATAATAAATTGTATAAAACCTCTAACATCTCCCCAATATGGCGGCGACCCTGTAAGACCAGCACAGAGGAGAAAGCTGGGAGTGACTTCCGCTAATGGGCTGACAAATCAGTTTTTTTAGCTGCAAGAACAATATTTTTGGAGCAGCTTAAGAGGCGCGAGGGCCACAGCGGAATATCCGTCATGATGAAGGATTGTTCTTAATTGTCTGTCGGCAATGAAAACAGAAGGACGTGTTCTAATTCCACATAAATACCTGAGTTTGTTACGTTTCCAACGTCCCACTTGTTGTCCCATTAGTGGCCTTTCTGTAACCTGGGGAAGGAACGTGGGCAATATGGGCCCCGAATGAAGCTGTTGTTTCTATCCACCTTTGGGCCAAGAATCTTCCAAAGAAGGGCCTCAAGCTGCCTGGAGCTTGGAGAAGTTTTGGCTACTGATGAGTAGTGATGAGCACATCTGTCCCGTTTCACTTCACCCAAAAATCCGCAAAACTACTGAAAAATTCACAAAATGGCGAAAAATTTGCAAATTGTGAAGTCAATAGGCAACAAATAATTTTTTGTCTTGGCGACATTTTTGTCTCTACAACATTTTTGTCTCTACGACATTTTTGTCTCTGCGACATTTTTGTCTCTACGACATTTTTGTCTCGCCGACATTTTTGTCTCGCCGACATTTTTGTCTCAGCAACATTTTTGTCTCAGCAACATTTTTGTCTCTACAACATTTTTGTCTCGGCAACATTTTTGTCTCTACAACATTTTTGTCTCTGCGACAATTTTGTCTCGCCAACATTTTTGTCTCTGCGACATTTTTCTCTCTACAACATTTTTGTCTCTGCGACATTTTTCTCTCTACAACATTTTTGTCTCTGTGACATTTTTCTCTCTACAACATTTTTCTCTCTACAACATTTTTGTCTCAGCAACATTTTTGTCTCTACAACATTTTTGTCTTGGCAACATTTTTGTCTCTACAACATTTTTGTCTCGCCAACATTTTTGTCTCTGCGACATTTTTCTCTCTACAACATTTTTGTCTCTGCGACATTTTTCTCTCTACAACATTTTTGTCTCTGTGACATTTTTCTCTCTACAACATTTTTCTCTCTACAACATTTTTGTCTCAGCAACATTTTTGTCTCTACAACATTTTTGTCTTGGCAACATTTTTGTCTCTACAACATTTTTGTCTCTGCGACATTTTTGTCTCGCCAACATTTTTGTCTCTGCGACATTTTTCTCTCTGCGACATTTTTCTCTCTACAACATTTTTGTCTCTGCGACATTTTTCTCTCTACAACATTTTTGTCTCTGTGACATTTTTCTCTCTACAACATTTTTCTCTCTACAACATTTTTGTCTTGGCAACATTTTTGTCTCGACGACCTTTTCGTCGCTACAACATTTTTGTCTTGGCAGCATTTTTGTCTCGGTGACATTTTTGTCTCGGTGACATTTTTGTCTCGATGACATTTTTGTCTCTACAACATTTTTGTCTCTACAACATTTTTGTCTCAGCGACATTTTTGTCTCTACAACATTTTTGTCTCTACAACATTTTTGTCTTGGTGACATTTTTGTCTCGACGACATTTTTGTCTCTACAACATTTTTGTCTTGGTGACATTTTTGTCTCGACGACATTTTTGTCTCTACAACATTTTTGTCTCAACAACATTTTTGTTGTGAAAAAATTCACCAATGGGAAATTCAGCTACGAATCCATGCCTGGTGAAAAAATTCACTCTTTAATAGTTTTGGCTAGAATCTGCCCCGTTTTGCTTCACCAAAAATTCAGGAAACTGCTGGAAAAATTCCCCAAATGGTGAAAAATTTTCAACATGTGGCTACCGCACAACTTTTTTTGATGTGACAGCAACTTTTTTTTGCTTGGCTGACTTTTGTTGCAGCAAATTTTTGCAGTAGAATGTCACGGCGCTCATGACTAGTTTTGGCCCAGTGTCCAGCAGTTTTACTCAGTGAATGAAATGAAATAACCGGCAGAAGAATGGAAACAATTTTCTAGATATGTTTCATGTCAGCCAGGGAAATGTCACTCTGAGCAACACAAGGACTTCTGAATTCTCTGGGCTGAATAAACACAGACCGGTTACTTATAGTGAGGAGCAAATTCTTCCAAATTCCAAATAAGTTGCATCAAAAAAAGTCTCAATCGAGTCAAATAAGTTGCGGTCGCGTCAAGAAAGTCACATGGTAGGTGCATTTTGTGAATGTTTCATGAATTTTGCAATTTTTTTTTGAAGCGAAATGGGACAGATTCACTCATCACTAGTCACTTACAGCAAAGGCAGCACGAGATAAGATGAGGACTCATTTGCGAAGCAACTGCAGAGTGAAAAACTGGGGTACAATCCTCCAAAATTTGTAGTGGGAACCCCGTGCTTCCCCCCCCACCCTCATTACAGCCTAGTGCACCCCCCCCCCCGGGGCCACAGTGGCTCCCCATGACAGGAGGGGTGTAGCAACAGAGGCAGCAGCTTTAGATGAGTTGAGTGAGTAGTTCAACAGGACTAATCGGACTGTTCTGCCCCCAATAAGGGGTAATTATATCTTAGTTGGGATCAAGTACAGGTACTGTTTTATTATTACAGAGAAAAGGGGATCATTTAACCATGAAATAAACCCAATAGGGCTGTTCTGCCCCCAATAAGGGGTAATTATATCTTAGTTGGGATCAAGTACAGGTACTGTTTTATTATTACAGAGAAAAGGGGATCATTTAACCATTAAATAAACCCAATAGGGCTGTTCTGCTCCAATAAGGGGTAATTATATCTTAGTTGGGATCAAGTACAGGTACTGTTTTATTATTACAGAGAAAAGGGAATCATTTAACCATTAAATAAACCCAATAGGGCTGTTCTGCCCCCAATAAGGGGTAATTATATCTTAGTTGGGATCAAGTACAGGTACTGTTTTATTATTACAGAGAAAAGGGAATCATTTAACCATTAAATAAACCCAATAGGGCTGTTCTGCCCCCAATAAGGGGTAATTATATCTTAGTTGGGATCAAGTACAGGTACTGTGTTATTATTACAGAGAAAAGGAAATCATTTAACCATTAAATAAACCCAATAGGGCTGTTCTGCCCCAATAAGGGGTAATTATATCTTAGTTGGGATCAAGTACAGGTACTGTTTTATTATTACAGAGAAAAGGGAATCATTTAACCATTAAATAAACCCAATAGGACTGTTCTGCCCCAATAAGGGGTAATTATATCTTAGTTGGGATCAAGTACAGGTACTGTTTTATTATTACAGAGAAAAGGAAATCATTTAACCATTAAATAAACCCAATAGGACTGTTCTGCCCCAATAAGGGGTAATTATATCTTAGTTGGGATCAAGTACAGGTACTGTTTTATTACTACATAGAAAAAGGAAATCAGTTTTAAAATTCTGAATTATTTGATTAAAATGAAGTCTACGGGAGACCGGCTTTCCGTAATTCTGAGCTTTCTGGATAACAGGTTTCCGGATACCTGTATAATAACATTATCTAATAATAATATGTTTATATTATGCTTTTTTTCCCAGCTAAATAACAGGGGCATTCCCCGCGGCACATCTATTTCCCATATACAAAGCTTGGCGCATATCCCCGCGTACTTTCTCCTTCTACTCGGTTCCTATGTTGACGGATTTCTCCCCCGGCACCTTCTCCAGTCTCTGCTCCCCCCAACCTCCCTCCCCTATAAAATCAATTTGTAGGGAAACAGTCATCGTGGCTCGAACGCTTATCTCCGTGGAGCTCGGCTGAGGTCGGGGGCTGCCAAGTCTCCTTTCCAACAAAACGCCTCGTAGGCGCTGGCGGAGGCCAACGATTGAGCTGTGGGTGCTGCTGATTGGGCCTCTCTAGACACATGAGGTGCTATGTTTGTGCAATGGGCGGCGCAGTGAGGCTGAAGAGCTTACACGCGTGTTCATGGACATGTTGCCGGCGGTATTGGCAGCCGATTCCTATTGGGGAATTGCGCCACGTACTAAACGTCTCTGCTTCGGCGCTCTCTGACCCCGGCCTCCATATGTCATACGTGTGCAGGCAACTACGCAGCTGCTGGTAGCGATACAAAGGGAAATGGAGCTTCCAAAATAGCTGCGAATAGGATGTTTTTGGAGACGCTCCAGCCCCGTTCATAGCGGCGCTGATTCACACAGTGCATATATTTATTTTTTATTGTCCTTTTACTGGATGGGTTTCACGTCTCCGCTAAGATTTATGACTCTTCTCCATGACTTTTTCGCTGATGAACCGATGTAGCATTTTAATATTCCAGTTCCGTTCCAGCTTCGGCTTCTACTAGCGCTGACATGGGAGGGTCTGAATGTTCCGCAAGATCCGTCTTGTCCCCGGGCTTTGTGTACAGACCTGCAGCTCCCTTTCTTCTCTGTTTAACCAGCGGCTCCATTCTCTCCCCTGAGCCAACACAGGCCTCATTCTATAGAGAGAAGGTCCCACCTGTCCCAAACGGCTGCACAGCCCTGTATAATACATGAGTGATACTCAGAGTTCCCTGTATAACTCAGCCTGCAGCCTTGTGCCTTTATATGGGGGGCACAGAACCCCTCAGTGACTGCTAATATCCTTATCATTTACAGTAGGGGGTACATTATCCCTTATAATACATGAGTGATACTCAGAGTTCCCTGTATAACTCAGCCTGCAGCCTTGTGCCTTTATATGGGGGGCACAGAACCCCTCAGTGACTGCTAATATCCTTATCATTTACAGTAGGGGGTACATTATCCCTTATAATACATGAGTGATACTCAGAGTTCCCTGTATAACTCAGCCTGCAGCCTTGTGCCTTTATATGGGGGGCACAGAACCCCTCAGTGACTGCTAATATCCTTATCATTTACAGTAGGGGGTACATTATCCCTTATAATACATGAGTGATACTCAGAGTTCCCTGTATAACTCAGCCTGCAGCCTTGTGCCTTTATATGGGCACAGAACCCCTCAGTGACTGCTAATGTCCTTATCATTTACAGTAGGGGGTACATTATCCCTTATAATACATGAGTGATACTCAGAGTTCCCTGTATAACTCAGCCTGCAGCCTTGTGCCTTTATATGGGCACAGAACCCCTCAGTGACTGCTAATATCCTTATCATTTACAGTAGGGGGTACATTATCCCTTATAATACATGAGTGATACTCAGAGTTCCCTGTATAACTCAGCCTGCAGCCTTGTGCCTTTATATGGGGGGCACAGAACCCCTCAGTGACTGCTAATATCCTTATCATTTACAGTAGGGGGTACATTATCCCTTATAATACATGAGTGATACTCAGAGTTCCCTGTATAACTCAGCCTGCAGCCTTGTGCCTTTATATGGGGGGCACAGAACCCCTCAGTGACTGCTAATATCCTTATCATTTACAGTAGGGGGTATATTTTCCTTTATAATACATGAGTGATACTCAGAGTTCCCTGTATAACTCAGCCTGCAGCCTTGTGCCTTTATATGGGGGGCACAGAACCCCTCAGTGACTGCTAATATCCTTATCATTTACAGTAGGGGGTACATTATCCCTTATAATACATGAGTGATACTCAGAGTTCCCTGTATAACTCAGCCTGCAGCCTTGTGCCTTTATATGGGGGGCACAGAACCCCTCAGTGACTGCTAATATCCTTATCATTTACAGTAGGGGGTACATTATCCCTTATAATACATGAGTGATACTCAGAGTTCCCTGTATAACTCAGCCTGCAGCCTTGTGCCTTTATATGGGCACAGAGCCCCTCAGTGACTGCTAATATCCTTATCATTTACAGTAGGGGGTACATTATCCCTTATAATACATGAGTGATACTCAGAGTTCCCTGTATAACTCAGCCTGCAGCCTTGTGCCTTTATATGGGGGGCACAGAACCCCTCAGTGACTGCTAATATCCTTATCATTTACAGTAGGGGGTACATTATCCCGTATAATACATGAGTGATACTCAGAGTTCCCTGTATAACTCAGCCTGCAGCCTTGTGCCTTTATATGGGCACAGAACCCCTCAGTGACTGCTAATATCCTTATCATTTACAGTAGGGGGTACATTATCCCTTATAATACATGAGTGATACTCAGAGTTCCCTGTATAATGTTGCTTGGAGGGACGTTTCTAGCCCGTAGCCCAGATGGGTCGCTGCCAGCACCGGGAGCTGGATCCAGAGAATTCCATGACGCTCCTGACTGAGTCCCAATGGCAGCGGTTCTGCTGAGCACAATCACTTTCTGTTCTTCCATTAATTGGGTTTTTGAACAAGTTTATGGATTTATTTTGGCAACCAGCGCCGTTCCTATACCCAAACAATGAAGAGAAAATCAGGGGATTTTTTAGCCATTAATATTGTTTATCATTTTTATTAGCCCGCGATTTAGCCAAATTCCTGTTTAACGTATATTTTATTGCTGCCCCTTTCCCTTCCAGCCATTAATAAAAGCAAAAAGCCAGAATGGATTATAAAGTGATCTGTATTAGGCATGTTACAGCATCTCGCACCGAAGGAATTCTGTTTATTGGTGGAAATACAGATTTCCTTTATACTCCAAAAACCATCAGTGTAACTGACATCAACATCATGTTCTTGTTCATTAAAGAGACAGAGAAATCCTATTTAGTTATTTTTTTAAAAATACGGCTTTATGGCTGATATTTTGAGCAGCAGTCCTGCCCTGCTTTATGGCTGAGATTCTAGCTATCTGTATAACAGAGCATTCTGTCACAGTGGCACAGATCCTATCTGATCCCCCCATTGTAAGCAGCAGTCCTGCCCTGCTTTATGGCTGAGATTCTAGCTATCTGTATAACAGAGCATTCTGTCACAGTGGCACAGATCCTATCTGATCCCCCCATTGTAAGCAGCAGTCCTGCCCTGCTTTATGGCTGAGATTCTAGCTATCTGTATAACAGAGCATTCTGTCACAGTGGCACAGATCCTATCTGATCCCCCCCATTGTAAGCAGCAGTCCTGCCCTGCTTTATGGCTGAGATTCTAGCTATCTGTATAACAGAGCATTCTGTCACAGTGGCACAGATCCTATCTGATCCTCCCATTGTAAGCAGCAGTCCTGCCCTGCTTTATGGCTGAGATTCTAGCTATCTGTATAACAGAGCATTCTATCACAGTGGCACAGATCCTATCTGACCCCCCCCATTGTAAGCAGCAGTCCTGCCCTGCTTTATGGCTGAGATTCTAGCTATCTGTATAACAGAGCATTCTGTCACAGTGGCACAGATCCTATCTGATCCCCCCATTGTAAGCAGCAGTCCTGCCCTGCTTTATGGCTGAGATTCTAGCTATCTGTATAACAGAGCATTCTGTCACAGTGGCACAGATCCTATCTGATCCCCCCCATTGTAAGCAGCAGTCCTGCCCTGCTTTATGGCTGAGATTCTAGCTATCTGTATAACAGAGCATTCTGTCACAGTGGCACAGATCCTATCTGATCCCCCCATTGTAAGCAGCAGTCCTGCCCTGCTTTATGGCTGAGATTCTAGCTATCTGTATAACAGAGCATTCTGTCACAGTGGCACAGATCCTATCTGATCCCCCCCATTGTAAGCAGCAGTCCTGCCCTGCTTTATGGCTGAGATTCTAGCTATCTGTATAACAGAGCATTCTGTCACAGTGGCACAGATCCTATCTGATCCCCCCCATTGTAAGCAACAGTCCTGCCCTGCTTTATGGCTGAGATTCTAGCTATCTGTATAACAGAGCATTCTGTCACAGTGGCACAGATCCTATCTGATCCCCCCCATTGTAAGCAGCAGTCCTGCCCTGCTTTATGGCTGAGATTCTAGCTATCTGTATAACAGAGCATTCTGTCACAGTGGCACAGATCCTATCTGATCCCCCCCATTGTAAGCAGCAGTCCTGCCCTGCTTTATGGCTGAGATTCTAGCTATCTGTATAACAGAGCATTCTGTCACAGTGGCACAGATCCTATCCTATTGATTTAACATTTAACATTGATTTAATCAAACATTAAACAAATGACAATGAATTGCGGTACATCATGTTTTTCATGTTGTGGAAAATGTACAATGGGGATGATATATTTCATAATCGTAAAAAAATGACCACATTTAACACCATATTTGCAGGTATAAAAATGTAAGAAGTTGTCCTTTATTCCAAATAACCCCATTAATACATTAAATCCTAAAATCACTTTTTATGAATCCTTGACTTATATATAGGGGAAATGTGCATGTTACGGGGCTGAGTAATGACAATGCTGGGAATATTCCTGGAAGAATTATTGCTTTCCCGGAACGAGAGGAGCGGGTTTCTGTTCATAATTCTACGCTGGGTAATGAGGAGAAGCAGGATTTATAAGTCTGGCAGGAGTCGCAACAGGAAAGTCAAAGCCATTCGGGTGAAAAACAGCGGAATTTGCTCGACAGTCACGGAGTTTGTGTGTTATCTTTCCCCTTGCTTTATCCAATGACTGGGGGCGGCCATTCCCACGGTAGCCTGGCTAGTGGCCCGGGGTCTCAGAGAGACTGATGTTGTGGTCTAATTGTCTTGCTGTTCCCAAATTGTGGGGCTTAAAGTAGTGGTGGGGGGGCTCATCCTGAAGGCCAAGGGGGTAAGAACTGGGGAGATATGTTGTTTGCTCTCTAAGATATACCTGAAAACATGGCCCCATGGTCAGTTTGGGTAAGATTTGGGATAAATATATGTATTTGTCCTAGATATTTTTGAAATTATGGCCGAATTACTGGCACACTATGTTCCAAACTTTATTGAGCAGAGAAGGAACCTGGCCAAAGGTTGGACCTTAAAGTGGGATCCTGGCCAAAGGATGGACCATCAAAGGGAGCCCTGACCAAAGGTTGGACTTTCAAGCGGGGCCCTGGCCAAAGGATGGACCATCAAGGGGGGCCCTGACCAAAGGTTGGGCCATCAAGGGGGGCCCTGACCAAAGGTTGGACTTTTAAGGGGTACCCTGACCAAAGGATGGACCATCAAGGGGGGTCCTGACCAAAGGTTGGACCATCAAGGGGAGCCCTGACCAAAGGTTGGACCATCAAGGGGTGCCCTGACCAAAGGTTGGACCATCAATGGGAGCCCTGACCAAAGGATGGATCATCAAGGGGAGCCCTGACCAAAGGTTGGACCATCAAGGGGAGCCCTGACCAAAGGTTGGATCATCAAGGGGAGCCCTGACCAAAGGTTGGACCATCAAGGGGAGCCCTGACCAAAGGTTGGATCATCAAGGGGAGCCCTGACCAAAGGTTGGACCATCAAGGGGAGCCCTGACCAAAGGTTGGACTTTTAAGGGGGACCCTGACCAAAGGATGGACCATCAAGGGGGGTCCTGACCAAAGGTTGGACCATCAAGGGGAGCCCTGACCAATGGTTGGACCATCAAGGGGTGCCCTGACCAAAGGTTGGACCATCAAGGGGAGCCCTGACCAAAGGATGGATCATCAAGGGGAGCCCTGACCATAGGTTGGACCATCAGGGGGAGCCCTGCCCAAAGGTTGGACTTTTAAGGGGGTCCCTGACCAAAGGATGGACTATCAAGGGGAGCCGTGAACAAAGGATGGACCATCAAGGGAAACCATAGACCCTGGTCAAAGGATTGACCTTCAAGGGAGACTCTGGCCAAATGATGGACTATCAAGGGGGACCTTGGCCAAAGGTTGGAAAATAAAGTTTGGCTTTAGAGCATTTTACCTTCATGGTACCAATCTTTAGGTCTCTGAGCTGCTCTGAAATGCCAATAAGTTGGAGAGACCAGTATATCTCTCGTCGAAATTATGTTTATTTATCCTTAATGGGCTTAGGACACCACCCAAGGAATGCTTCTGTTTTGACCATGTCTTCAGACTTTGAAGTGTATGCCTGATTGTGTAGAAAAGCTTGTAATTGGGCAGATAATGTGAGTATTGCGGGAGGCATGCATGGCTCAGTGTAGGCCAGGGGCTTACAAACCTGACCCAGTCTCTTGGATCCAATCTCTAGTCTTTGTGCTCCAAGATAGATGTGCCGAGAATCTCACTTTAGGGTGCAACTTTGAACTCAATAACATAACAAGTGAAACACACAGAGCTTTGCTATTATCCTCTCCATATTGCTCTCCAAATGTTATTTCCATCAAATCCATCTCTAGGTCTGTTGTGCGTGGCTGCGACCCATTCCCCATTGTCTTTAACAGAACTCATAAAAAATAATTCCTATTCTGCTGCTCTGAGAACGAAGCCTTTCCAAGTCATAAACGAGCACTGATTGGGGAAAAGCAACACGGCCCATTGTCTGTTTATAGGGTTCCAAACGGGTCTGGGTGCAAATTAAAGAGAGAAACTCATCCAATAAGTGGATTTGGAGCTGCACTCAAGCTTCTCCGTTATACATAATTGTTCTGGGTTTCTCAGTTGTGACCAGTAAAGTCTAAGGCAAACAAGGCTGGTACAGGTATGGGATCCCTTATCTGGAAACCCATTATCCAGAAAGTTCTGAATTACGGAAAGGCCATCTCCCATAGACTCCATTACAATTATAAAACAGTACCTGGACTTGATCCCAACTAAGATATAATTACCCCTTATTGGGGCAGAACAGCCCTATTGGGTTTATTTCATGGTTAAATGATTCCCTTTTCTCTGTAATAATAAAACAGTACCTGTACTTGATCCCAACTAAGATATAATTACCCCTTATTGGGGCAGAACAGCCCTATTGGGTTTATTTAATGGTTAAATGATTCCCTTTTCTCTGTAATAATAAAACAGTACCTGTACTTGATCCCAACTAAGATATAATTACCCCTTATTGGGGGCAGAACAGCCCTATTGGGTTTATTTAATGGTTAAATGATTCCCTTTTCTCTGTAATAATAAAACAGTACCTGTACTTGATCCCAACTAAGATATAATTACCCCTTATTGGGGCAGAACAGCCCTATTGGGTTTATTTAATGGTTAAATGATTCCCTTTTCTCTGTAATAATAAAACAGTACCTGTACTTGATCCCAACTAAGATATAATTACCCCTTATTGGGGGCAGAACAGCCCTATTGGGTTTATTTCATGGTTAAATGATTCCCTTTTCTCTGTAATAATAAAACAGTACCTGTACTTGATCCCAACTAAGATATAATTACCCCTTATTGGGGGCAGAACAGCCCTATTGGGTTTATTTAATGGTTAAATGATTCCCTTTTCTCTGTAATAATAAAACAGTACCTGTACTTGATCCCAACTAAGATATAATTACCCCTTATTGGGGCAGAACAGCCCTATTGGGTTTATTTAATGGTTAAATGATTCCCTTTTCTCTGTAATAATAAAACAGTACCTGTACTTGATCCCAACTAAGATATAATTACCCCTTATTGGGGGCAGAACAGCCCTATTGGGTTTATTTCATGGTTAAATGATTCCCTTTTCTCTGTAATAATAAAACAGTACCTGTACTTGATCCCAACTAAGATATAATTACCCCTTATTGGGGAAGAACAGCCCTATTGGGTTTATTTCATGGTTAAATGATTCCCTTTTCTCTGTAATAATAAAACAGTACCTGTACTTGATCCCAACTAAGATATAATTACCCCTTATTGGGGGCAGAACAGCCCTATTGGGTTTATTCAATATTTAAATGATATTTAGCAGACTTAAGTTATGGAGATCCAAATTACGGAAAGATCCCTTATCTGGAAAACCCCAGGTCCCAAGCATTCTGGATAACAGGTCCCATACCTGTATTTGGCCGGTACATTTTAGACAAGACTCCACCATGGTGCCATGGCACCATGAGCAGACTTGTGCCAAAAGAATTACACTCCAATTTTGTTCTAACACCGTGCGTTGAAAGTGACCCAATAGCGACAATTTGAATCCAATTTGGGAGCAGAAATTCCCAATTGTGTAGACTTTAACTCATTGGGCACAATTGCTGCTTTGCCAAAATGTCGCATTTCTGGGGGAAACGCTGAATTGTGGGTAAAAAACAATCACCCTCTGCCCACTGTGTTCATAAATGAGCCCTAACCGGTTTCTCTCCGTTTAACAAAGGAATAAGTGGAGTTTAGGAAGGACGTTTCAGTCATTTTCCCGGGGTTTTACACTGAGAAATCAGAAATGATTTGTTACTCGCGGGCCTCGCTCATTACTCCGCTAACGGACGTCTATTTGGAGAGGGGGATCGATTACGGCTCATAAACAATTTGTTTTGCAACAAACCCACGGACCAATGAAGGTCTCTTACCCAACCACATTTTAATGATATCATTTATTCCAGAAAACATATGGTAACGATAATGCTTTCCCCTTTATTTCTAGATATCTTCTGACTAAGGGAAGTGAGACTGACATTCCGCAAACTGCCAAGAAAGAGCCCATTATACGATGCTGAGTCGGCTCTCTACAGCCCCAGCGGCTCTCGTATCTCTCGACTTAAACCGATCAATGGAACATTCATGTCGTTATGTGGCCCTTTATAGTGAAACTCAAGCGTCATTTATTTTATTACGTCGGCCATATAATAATTGGGGGATCGACGCTACTAATTTAGATCTTTGTGGCACGTACAACGCCATTTCCCAGCCTCGTGAATCTTACGGTCTCATTAGACTGCCAAGTGTATCTGCAGGCAGAGCGAACTGATCAGCACTACGGCCTGGAAGGTCACATACAGTTTTATAGAATAGTATTCCAGCAAACGGAGAAAAAATAGTTATATTTTTGGTCTTTAACCATTAAATAAACCCAATAGGGCTGTTCTGCCCCCAATAAGGGGTAATTATATCTTAGTTGGGATCAAGTACAGGTACTGTTTTATTATTACAGAGAAAAGGGAATCATTTAACCATTAAATAAACCCAATAGGGCTGTTCTGCCCCAATAAGGGGTAATTATATCTTAGTTGGGATCAAGTACAGGTACTGTTTTATTATTACAGAGAAAAGGGAATCATTTAACCATGAAATAAACCCAATAGGGCTGTTCTGCCCCCAATAAGGGGTAATTATATCTTAGTTGGGATCAAGTACAGGTACTGTTTTATTATTACAGAGAAAAGGGAATCATTTAACCATTAAATAAACCCAATAGGGCTGTTCTGCCCCAATAAGGGGTAATTATATCTTAGTTGGGATCAAGTACAGGTACTGTTTTATTATTACAGAGAAAAGGGAATCATTTAACCATTAAATAAACCCAATAGGGCTGTTCTGCCCCAATAAGGGGTAATTATATCTTAGTTGGGATCAAGTACAGGTACTGTTTTATTATTACAGAGAAAAGGGAATCATTTAACCATTAAATAAACCCAATAGGGCTGTTCTGCCCCAATAAGGGGTAATTATATCTTAGTTGGGATCAAGTACAGGTACTGTTTTATTATTACAGAGAAAAAGGAAATCTATATTCAGGTATTGAACTTGGGTCTTGAGCATCTTTTTATTTTGAATTTTTACGCCACTACAATGTGATGACCTCGCTCGCTGGCGCCACACTGTGGCCAAGGGCCCTGCAATCTTTAGAGTGAAGTGGAGCTTTCCTGACAGACAGACCTATTTCATGACCTTGGTCCCGAAGAAAAACTGCTCTAGGAAAATGCCCCCCCATAGTAATGTGTAGGGAAGAGCAGAATTGCCCCGAGTCCTAAATATCAAAGCTAAATGCACAAGTGCAGAATTGTCCGTCCAAATGAAACAGACGCAAGTCCAACCATGATCTCACCAAGACAGTAGGAGCTTGGCTGAACCTTTCCCCGTAACACTATCTCTCGTTAACAGAAACATAAAACAAACCCCCAAGTGTTGTAACATATTAATGAAGATGACAACTATTTGCTAATTGATTGTACATCTGTACATACTAATCCGGGTCAGCGCGGAACATTAGAGCCAACGCTTCCAAGGGAAACTGTCACGACGACTTGCAAATCAAGTCAGAAATCAGAAGGATTATTACGAGCCACAGCCTGAAATGGAGACTAATTTCCTCCAGTGCCTCTGAGGTTTAGAAAAAATATCTGACTGCTCCGGTAGAGATTGGTGTTTATAGAGCGCCAAAGCCAGTCTGAAACATTATATTTATATTCTGCTGCTATATATCCCATACTGGAGAAATAGCTAAATACATTGCGTCTGAGGAAGGTTTGTTTGGTGTTTGGCACATCTCCCCCATCCAAACGGCACCATTTGTCCTGTATGCAATGAAGAATGCAGGCTTACACAGGCAGAACTTACTTTGATAAAAAAGTCTTGCTTTGAGCAAGCATTGTGATGGTTAAGCTGAGCTCAGGAGAGGAGGTTAGGAGAACAAAAACAGGAGCAGACAGCTAGAGCAGAGTTTTAGAAAAATATCTGACTGCTCCGGTAGAGATTGATGTTTATAGAGCGCCAAAGCCAGTCTGAAACATTATATTTATGTCATTCTGCTGCTATATATCCCATACTGGAGAAATAGGGCTAAATAAATCACGTCTGAGGAAGGTTCGTTTTCAGTGTGCCGTTTGGCACGTCTCCACCATCCAAACGGCATCATTTGTACTGCATGTAATGAAGAATGCAGGCTTACACAGGCAGAACTTACTTTGATAAAAAAAGTCTTGCTTTCACCAAGCATTGTGATGGTTAAGCTGAGCACAGGAGAGGAGGTTAGGAGAACAAAAACAGGAGCAGACAGCTAGAGCAGAGTTTTAGAAAAATATCTGACTGCTCCGGTAGAGATTGGTGTTTATAGAGCGCCAAAGCCAGTCTGAAACATTATATTTATGTGGTTCTGCTGCTACATATCCCATACTGGAGAAATAGAGCTCAATACGTCACGTCTGAGGAAGGTTAGTTTGGTGTTTGGCACATCTCCACCATCCAAACGGCACCATTTGTACTGCATGCAATGAAGAATGCAGGCTTACACAGGCAGATAAAAAGTCTTGCTTTCACCAAGCATTGTGATGGTTAAGCTGAGCTCAGGAGAGGAGGTTAGGAGAATAAAAACAGGAGCAGACAGCTAGAGCAGAGTTTTAGAAAAATATCTGACTGCTCCGGTAGAGATTGGTGTTTATAGAGCGCCAAAGCCAGTCTGAAACATTATATTTATGTCATTCTGCTGCTATATATTCCATACTGGAGAAATAGAGCTAAATACGTCATGTCTGAGGAAGGTTCGTTTTCGGTGTGCCGTTTGGCACGTCTCCACCATCCAAACGGCATCATTTGTACTGCATGTAATGAAGAATGCAGGCTTACACAGGCAGAACTTACTTTGATAAAAAAAGTCTTGCTTTCACCAAGCATTGTGATGGTTAAGCTGAGCACAGGAGAGGAGGTTAGGAGAACAAAAACAGGAGCAGACAGCTAGAGCAGAGTTTTAGAAAAATATCTGACTGCTCCGGTAGAGATTGGTGTTTATAGAGCGCCAAAGCCAGTCTGAAACATTATATTTATGTGGTTCTGCTGCTACATATCCCATACTGGAGAAATAGAGCTCAATACGTCACGTCTGAGGAAGGTTAGTTTGGTGTTTGGCACATCTCCACCATCCAAACGGCACCATTTGTACTGCATGCAATGAAGAATGCAGGCTTACACAGGCAGATAAAAAGTCTTGCTTTCACCAAGCATTGTGATGGTTAAGCTGAGCTCAGGAGAGGAGGTTAGGAGAATAAAAACAGGAGCAGACAGCTAGAGCAGAGTTTTAGAAAAATATCTGACTGCTCCGGTAGAGATTGGTGTTTATAGAGCGCCAAAGCCAGTCTGAAACATTATATTTATGTCATTCTGCTGCTACATATCCCATACTGGAGAAATAGAGCTAAATACGTCACGTCTGAGGAAGGTTCGTTTGGTGTTTGGCACATCTCCCCCATCCAAACGGCACCATTTGTCCTGTATGCAATGAAGAATGCAGGCTTACACAGGCAGAACTTACTTTGATAAAAAAAAGTCTTGCTTTGACCAAGCATTGTGATGGTTAAGCTGAGCTCAGGAGAGGAGGTTAGGAGAACAAAAACAGGAGCAGACAGCTAGAGCAGAGTTTTAGCAAAATACCTGACTGCTCCAGGAGATTGGTGTTAATAGAGCACCAAAGCCAGTCTGAAACATTATATTTATGTCATTCTGCTGCTATATATCCCATACTGGAGAAATAGAGCTAAATACGTCACGTCTGAGGAAGGTTCGTTTTTGGTGTGCCGTTTGGCACGTCTCCACCATGCAAACGGCACCATTTGTCCTGTATGCAATGAAGAATGCAGGCTTACACAGGCAGATAAAAAGTCTTGCTTTGACCAAGCATTGTGATGGTTAAGCTGAGCACAGGAGAGGAGGTTAGGAGAACAAAAACAAGAGCAGACAGTTAGAGCAGAGTTTAAGAAAAATATCTGACTGCTCCGGTAGAAATTGGTGTTTATAGAGCGCCAAAGCCAGTCTGAAACATTATATTTATGTCATTCTGCTGCTATATATCCCATACTGGAGAAATAGAGCTAAATAGGTCATGTCTGAGGAAGGTTAGTTTTCGGTGGACGTCTCCACCATCCAAACGGCATCATTTGGGCAGGGCTCCCTTCCCCTCCTGTATCGGTTACTGATTGCTTTATATGTTACTCTGTATGCCCAATGTATGAAATGCAGTAATTCCCTGTAGAGTGTAAGCTCTTTTGGGCAGGTCTCCCTTCCCCTCCTGTATCGGTTACTGATTGCTTTATATGTTACTCTGTATGCCCAATGTATGAAATGCAGTAATTCCCTGTAGAGTGTAAGCTCTTTTGGGCAGGTCTCCCTTCCCCTCCTGTATCGGTTACTGATTGCTTTATATGTTACTCTGTATGCCCAATGTATGAAATGCAGTAATTCCCTGTAGAGTGTAAGCTCTTTTGGGCAGGTCTCCCTTCCCCTCCTGTATCGGTTACTGATTGCTTTATATGTTACTCTGTATGCCCAATGTATGAAATGCAGTAATTCCCTGTAGAGTGTAAGCTCTTTTGGGCAGGGCTCCCTTCCCCTCCTGTATCGGTTACTGATTGCTTTATATGTTACTCTGTATGCCCAATGTATGAAATGCAGTAATTCCCTGTAGAGTGTAAGCTCTTTTGGGCAGGGCTCCCTTCCCCTCCTGTATCGGTTACTGATTGCTTTATATGTTACTCTGTATGCCCAATGTATGAAATGCAGTAATTCCCTGTAGAGTGTAAGCTCTTTTGGGCAGGGCTCCCTTCCCCTCCTGTATCGGTTACTGATTGCTGTATATGTTACTCTGTATGCCCAATGTATGAAATGCAGTAATTCCCTGTAGAGTGTAAGCTCTTTTGGGCAGGGCTCCCTTCCCCTCCTGTATCGGTTACTGATTGCTGTATATGTTACTCTGTATGCCCAATGTATGAAACCCACTTATTGTACAGCGCTGCGGGATATGTTGGTGCTTTATAAATAAATGTTAATAATAATAATAATAATGTATATTAAGCCCGAGCTTGAGGTCCCATATTCCTATTTTTGCACTATTTTGTCCCAGCGCTCGCAGTTCCGCAGCCTCTCTCTATACAGGACGCGCCGGCCCGGAGCAGCGTATTTATTCTGGCAAAAGCATGGGAAATAGTGGGCCAAACATTTTTTACTGGATTTATGAAGGGAAGTAAGAACATAATAAAAATAAGAAACAGTAGCCTGCGACAGTAGCATGGAGGCCAATGGTATAGCGCTGCTTTATGGTATTAAAGGGGAAATCATTTATCAGCAATTTCTGCCCCCTTAAGGGAACTTCAGACTGGCCACTTACAGATTTACAAATGTATATGTTTGTTGCATGTATTTGCGTTACATGTAGACATTGATATTCTGAGATAATTTGCAATTGGTCTTCATTTTTTATTTCTTATGGTTTGTCAGTTATTTGGCTTTTTGTTCAGCAGCTCTCCAGTTTGGTACTTCAGCAGCTGTCTGGTTGCTAGCGTCTTAGTTACTCTAGCAACCAGGCAGTGGTTTAACGATTGATGGGAATATGAATGGTAAAGGCCTACATGGAAAGATAAGTAATAAAAAGTAACAATAAAAATAAAATTGTAGCCTCACAGGGCAATAGTTTTTGGCTGCCGGGGTCAGTGACCCCCTAGATAGATAGACAGATGATAGATAGATTGATAGATAGATTGCACTCTGTGCAACAAACTGACCCACTCTGTGCAACAAACTGACCCACTCTGTGCCACAAACTGACCCACTCTGTGCAACAAACTGACCCACTCTGTGCCACAAACTGACCCGCTCTGTGCAACAAACTGACCCACTCTGTGCAACAAACTGACCCACTCTGTGCCACAAACTGACCCACTCTGTGCAACAAACTGACCCACTCTGTGCCACAAACTGACCCACTCTGTGCAACAAACTGACCCACTCTGTGCAACAAACTGACCCACTCTGCGCCAACAAACTGACCCACTCTGTGCAACAAACTGACCCCACTCTGTGCAACAAACTGACCCACTCTGTGCAACAAACTGACCCACTCTGTGCAACAAACTGACCCGCTCTGTGCCACAAACTGACCCACTCTGTGCAACAAACTGACCCACTCTGTGCAACAAACTGACCCACTCTGTGCAACAAACTGACCCACTCTGTGCAACAAACTGACCCACTCTGTGCAACAAACTGACCCGCTCTGTGCCACAAACTGACCCACTCTGTGCAACAAATTGACCCACTCTGCGCCACAAACTGACCCACTCTGTGCAACAAACTGACCCACTCTGTGCAACAAACTGACCCACTCTGTGCAACAAACTGACCCACTCTGTGCAACAAACTGACCCGCTCTGTGCAACAAACTGACCCACTCTGTGCAACAAACTGACCCGCTCTGTGCACAAACTGACCCGCTCTGTGCAACAAACTGACCCACTCTGTGCAACAAACTGACCCACTCTGTGCAACAAACTGACCCACTCTGTGCAACAAACTGACCCACTCTGTGCAACAAACTGACCCGCTCTGTGCCACAAACTGACCCGCTCTGTGCAACAAACTGACCCACTCTGTGCAACAAACTGACCCGCTCTGTGCAGCAAACTGACCCGCTCTGTGCAACAAACTGACCCGCTCTGTGCCACAAACTGACCCACTCTGTGCAACAAACTGACCCGCTCTGTGCCACAAACTGACCCGCTCTGTGCCACAAACTGACCCACTCTGTGCCACAAACTGACCCGCTCTGTGCAACAAACTGACCCGCTCTGTGCCACAAACTGACCCGCTCTGTGCAACAAACTGACCCGCTCTGTGCCACAAACTGACCCGCTCTGTGCCACAAACTGACCCACTCTGTGCAACAAACTGACCCGCTCTGTGCAACAAACTGACCCGCTCTGTGCAACAAACTGACCCGCTCTGTGCAACAAACTGACCCGCTCTGTGCAACAAACTGACCCGCTCTGTGCCACAAACTGACCCGCTCTGTGCCACAAACTGACCCGCTCTGTGCCACAAACTGACCCACTCTGTGCAACAAACTGACCCACTCTGTGCAGCAAACTGACCCACTCTGTGCAGCAAACTGACCCACTCTGTGCCACAAACTGACCCACTCTGTGCCAATCCTCTGACCCACTCTGTGCCACAAACTGACCCGCTCTATGCCACAAACTGACCCACTCTGTGCAGCAAACTGACCCACTCTGTGCCAATCCTCTGACCCGCTCTGTGCAACAAACTGACCCGCTCTGTGCAACAAACTGACCCACTCTATGCCACAAACTGACCCACTCTGTGCCAATCCTCTGACCCACTCTGTGCCACAAACTGACCCACTCTGTGCAACAAACTGACCCACTCTGTGCAGCAAACTGACCCACTCTGTGCAACAAACTGACCCGCTCTGTGCAACAAACTGACCCGCTCTGTGCAACAAACTGACCCACTCTGTGCAACAAACTGACCCACTCTGTGCAGCAAACTGACCCACTCTGTGCCACAAACTGACCCACTCTGTGCCACAAACTGACCCACTCTGTGCAGCAAACTGACCCACTCTGTGCAACAAACTGACCCACTCTGTGCTACAAACTGACCCACTCTGTGCAGCAAACTGACCCACTCTGTGCCACAAACTGACCCACTCTGTGCCACAAACTGACCCGCTCTGTGCCACAAACTGACCCGCTCTGTGCCACAAACTGACCCACTCTGTGCAACAAACTGACCCACTCTGTGCAACAAACTGACCCACTCTGTGCAACAAACTGACCCACTCTGTGCAACAAACTGACCCACTCTGTGCAACAAACTGACCCGCTCTGTGCAACAAACTGACCCACTCTGTGCCACAAACTGACCCACTCTGTGCCAATCCTCTGACCCACTCTGTGCAACAAACTGACCCACTCTGTGCAACAAACTGACCCACTCTGTGCCACAAACTGACCCACTCTGTGCAACAAACTGACCCACTCTGTGCAGCAAACTGACCCCTTGCAACTGACCCACTCTGTGCAACAAACTGACCCACTCTGTGCAACAAACTGACCCACTCTGTGCAACAAACTGACCCACTCTGTGCAACAAACTGACCCACTCTGTGCCACAAACTGACCCACTCTGTGCCAATCCTCTGACCCACTCTGTGCAACAAACTGACCCACTCTGTGCAACAAACTGACCCACTCTGTGCCACAAACTGACCCACTCTGTGCAGCAAACTGACCCACTCTGTGCAGCAAACTGACCCACTCTGTGCAACAAACTGACCCACTCTGTGCCACAAACTGACCCGCTCTGTGCAACAAACTGACCCACTCTGTGCAACAAACTGACCCACTCTGTGCCACAAACTGACCCACTCTGTGCAACAAACTGACCCACTCTGTGCAACAAACTGACCCACTCTGTGCAACAAACTGACCCACTCTGTGCAGCAAACTGACCCACTCTGTGCCACAAACTGACCCACTCTGTGCAACAAACTGACCCACTCTGTGCCACAAACTGACCCACTCTGTGCAACAAACTGACCCACTCTGTGCCACAAACTGACCCACTCTGTGCCACAAACTGACCCACTCTGTGCAGCAAACTGACCCACTCTGTGCAGCAAACTGACCCACTCTGTGCAACAAACTGACCCACTCTGTGCAACAAACTGACCCACTCTGTGCAACAAACTGACCCACTCTGTGCCACAAACTGACCCACTCTGTGCCAATCCTCTGACCCACTCTGTGCCACAAACTGACCCACTCTGTGCAACAAACTGACCCACTCTGTGCAACAAACTGACCCACTCTGTGCCAATCCTCTGACCCACTCTGTGCCACAAACTGACCCACTCTGTGCAACAAACTGACCCACTCTGTGCAACAAACTGACCCACTCTGTGCAACAAACTGACCCACTCTGTGCAGCAAACTGACCCACTCTGTGCCACAAACTGACCCACTCTGTGCAACAAACTGACCCACTCTGTGCCACAAACTGACCCACTCTGTGCCACAAACTGACCCACTCTGTGCCACAAACTGACCCACTCTGTGCAGCAAACTGACCCACTCTGTGCAACAAACTGACCCACTCTGTGCCACAAACTGACCCACTCTGTGCCACAAACTGACCCACTCTGTGCCACAAACTGACCCACTCTGTGCAGCAAACTGACCCGCTCTGTGCAACAAACTGACCCGCTCTGTGCAACAAACTGACCCACTCTGTGCAACAAACTGACCCACTCTGTGCAACAAACTGACCCACTCTGTGCAACAAACTGACCCACTCTGTGCAACAAACTGACCCACTCTGTGCCACAAACTGACCCACTCTGTGCAGCAAACTGACCCACTCTGTGCAGCAAACTGACCCACTCTGTGCAACAAACTGACCCACTCTGTGCAACAAACTGACCCACTCTGTGCAACAAACTGACCCACTCTGTGCCACAAACTGACCCACTCTGTGCCAATCCTCTGACCCACTCTGTGCAACAAACTGACCCACTCTGTGCAACAAACTGACCCACTCTGTGCCAATCCTCTGACCCACTCTGTGCCACAAACTGACCCACTCTGTGCAACAAACTGACCCACTCTGTGCAACAAACTGACCCACTCTGTGCCAATCCTCTGACCCACTCTGTGCAACAAACTGACCCACTCTGTGCAACAAACTGACCCACTCTGTGCCACAAACTGACCCACTCTGTGCCAATCCTCTGACCCACTCTGTGCAACAAACTGACCCACTCTGTGCAACAAACTGACCCACTCTGTGCCAATCCTCTGACCCACTCTGTGCCACAAACTGACCCACTCTGTGCAACAAACTGACCCACTCTGTGCAACAAACTGACCCACTCTGTGCCACAAACTGACCCACTCTGTGCCAATCCTCTGACCCACTCTGTGCAACAAACTGACCCGCTCTGTGCAACAAACTGACCCACTCTGTGCCAATCCTCTGACCCACTCTGTGCCACAAACTGACCCACTCTGTGCAACAAACTGACCCACTCTGTGCCAATCCTCTGACCCACTCTGTGCCACAAACTGACCCACTCTGTGCAACAAACTGACCCACTCTGTGCCACAAACTGACCCACTCTGTGCCACAAACTGACCCACTCTGTGCAGCAAACTGACCCACTCTGTGCCACAAACTGACCCACTCTGTGCAGCAAACTGACCCACTCTGTGCAGCAAACTGACCCACTCTGTGCAGCAAACTGACCCACTCTGTGCAGCAAACTGACCCGCTCTGTGCAACAAACTGACCCACTCTGTGCAGCAAACTGACCCACTCTGTGCAGCAAACTGACCCGCTCTGTGCAACAAACTGACCCGCTCTGTGCAGCAAACTGACCCACTCTGTGCCACAAACTGACCCGCTCTGTGCAGCAAACTGACCCACTCTGTGCAACAAACTGACCCACTCTGTGCAACAAACTGACCCACTCTGTGCAACAAACTGACCCACTCTGTGCCACAAACTGACCCACTCTGTGCCAATCCTCTGACCCACTCTGTGCAACAAACTGACCCACTCTGTGCAACAAACTGACCCACTCTGTGCCAATCCTCTGACCCACTCTGTGCAACAAACTGACCCACTCTGTGCAACAAACTGACCCACTCTGTGCAACAAACTGACCCACTCTGTGCAACAAACTGACCCACTCTGTGCCACAAACTGACCCACTCTGTGCCACAAACTGACCCACTCTGTGCAACAAACTGACCCACTCTGTGCAACAAACTGACCCACTCTGTGCCACAAACTGACCCACTCTGTGCCAATCCTCTGACCCACAGGGCAATCTTATTGCGCCAGGGGCCCCTCCCTCACTTCCCAACATGTTACTGAAACAAAACCCAAACTAAAGCCTCGCAGATGGGAACCGATGGGAAATAAAACAAGAAAGGAGCAGAGTGAAAACAGAAAGTTCTGGTTAAAGAAAAATAAAAAATAATACTTCTATTAAACGCACTTCCGCGCCATAAAGCGACCGCACTGTAGTGCTCTCTCCCCCCCGCTCTACCGTACCCTGACCGTCTCCCCTTGTCCCACTGTGACCCAAGCCACGACCCTGCGATTCCGGGGCAGCGCCAAGTGTTGGTGTCACGCGTCTCTATTTCTGGGTCGGGCCGTTTCCATTGGTTTCCTCGGATGGTTCTGAGAAAAAATTTTTATTACACAGAGAAAAAGAAATGTTACTTTTTAACGTTATGGGTGGATTCTAGTGAAATAACAGCAGTAAAGGCCGGATAATACAGCTAAAGTGCAGATGTGGGACCCATTATCCAGAATGCTCGGGACCTGGGACCTGGGGTTTTCTGGATAAGGGATAGTGAAGAGCGAATCTGTCCCGTTTAGCTTTGCTGAAAATTTTGCAAAACTGTATCAGGTGCAATGGATGAACACCAAGTAGAATGGATGGAGACCAGGTACAATGGATGAACACCAAGTAGAATGGATGGAGACCAGGTACAATGGATGAACACCAAGTAGAATGGATGGAGACCAGGTACAATGGATGAACACCAAGTAGAATGGATGGAGACCAGGTACAATGGATGAACACCAAGTAGAATGGATGGAGACCAGGTACAATGGATGCACACCAAGTAGAATGGATGGAGACCAGGTACGATGGATGAACACTGAGTAGAATGGATGGAGACCAGGTACGATGGATGAACACTGAGTAGAATGGATGGAGACCAGGTACAATGGATGAACACTGAGTAGAATGGATGGAGACCAGGTACAATGGATGAACACCAAGTAGAATGGATGGAGACCAGGTACGATGGATGAACACTGAGTAGAATGGATGGAGACCAGGTACAATGGATGAACACTGAGTAGAATGGATGGAGACCAGGTACGATGGATGAACACCAAGTAGAATGGATGGAGACCAGGTACAATGGATGAACACTGAGTAGAATGGATGGAGACCAGGTACAATGGATGAACACCAAGTAGAATGGATGGAGACCAGGTACGATGGATGAACACCAAGTAGAATGGATGGAGACCAGGTACGATGGATGAACACCAAGTAGAATGGATGGAGACCAGGTACGATGGATGAACACCAAGTAGAATGGATGGAGACCAGGTACGATGGATGAACACCAAGTAGAATGGATGGAGACCAGGTACAATGGATGAACACTGAGTAGAATGGATGGAGACCAGGTACAATGGATGAACACCAAGTAGAATGGATGGAGACCAGGTACAATGGATGAACACCAAGTAGAATGGATGGAGACCAGGTACAATGGATGAACACCAAGTAGAATGGATGGAGACCAGGTACGATGGATGAACACTGAGTAGAATGGATGGAGACCAGGTACAATGGATGAACACTGAGTAGAATGGATGGAGACCAGGTACGATGGATGAACACCAAGTAGAATGGATGGAGACCAGGTACAATGGATGAACACCAAGTAGAATAGATGGAGACCAGGTACAATGGACGAACACCAAGTAGAATGGATGGAGACCATGTACAATGGACGAACACCAAGTAAAATAGATGGAGACTAGGTACAATGGATGAACACCAAGTAGAATGGATGGAGACCAGGTACAATGGATGAACACCAAGTAGAAGGGATGGAGACCAGGTACAATGGATGAACACCAAGTAGAAGGGATGGAGACCAGGTACAATGGATGAACACCAAGTAGAAGGGATGGAGACCAGGTACAATGGATGAACACCAAGTAAAATAGATGGAGACCAGGTACAATGGATGAACACCAAGTAGAAGGGATGGAGACCAGGTACAATGGATGAACACCAAGTAGAATGGATGGAGACCAGGTACAATGGATGAACACCAAGTAGAATGGATGGAGACCAGGTACAATGGATGAACTCCAAGTAGAATGGATGGAGACTAGGTACAATGGATGAACACCTAATAGAATGGATGGAGACCAGGTACAATGGATGAACACCAAGTAGAATGGATGGAGACCAGGTACAATGGATAAACACCAAGTAGAATAGATGGAGACCAGGTACAATGGATGCACACCAAGTAGAATGGATGGAGACCAGGTACAATGGATGAACACCAAGTAGAATAGATGGAGACCAGGTACAATGGATGAACTCCAAGTAGAATGGATGGAGACCAGGTACAATGGATGAACTCCAAGTAGAACGGATGGAGACCAGGCAAGGTTATGGTTTATGGTTATTACTCTTCAGCTTGTATCACCTCCACTTGACATGACTTTTCCTTCAGTTCTTCACTTCTGACTGATAGAACCTCTTATCCATTTCCTCCCCTCCATTTGACATCATTTCTGTTCTTTGCTTTCCCTTTAGTTGATATGATTTGTCTGCCAGTCGTTATCTGAATGCGGAGCTCAAACTCCACTCCAAACTTTGCAATTTGTTTTGGCATTCTCCACTCAGAGCAAACACTGAGCATAAATCAGCACTGAGTAAGATAAATGGAAGGTCAGCACTGGCCATCGGTTTCACACTCTGACTGACCTGTAGGCTAAAGGGTCAGATAATGTTACAACTGGCCCCACACATGGATTGTCAAATTGTACAAATTAGTCATTTGATAGGAACGCTATGGCAAAGCTAGTCCACCCAAAGAATCCCATTGGCCAAATCTAGTCCACCCAAAGAATCCCATGGCCAAATCTAGTCCACCCAAAGAATCTCATTGGGCAAAGCTAGTCCACCCAAAGAATCCCATTGGCCAAATCTAGTCCACCCAAAGAATCCCATTGGGCAAAGCTAGTCCACCCAAAGAATCCCATTGGCCAAATCTAGTCCACCCAAAGAATCCCATTGGGCAAAGCTAGTCCACCCAAAGAATCCCATTGGCCAAATCTAGTCCACCCAAAGAATCCCATTGGTCAAATCTAGTCCACCCAAAGAATCACATTGGGCAAAGCTAGTCCACCCAAAGAATCCCATTGGCCAAATCTAGTCCACCCAAAGAATCCCACTGGCCAAATCTAGTCCACCCAAAGAATCCCATTGGGCAAAGCTAGTCCACCCAAAGAATCCCACTGGCCAAATCTAGTCCACCCAAAGAATCCCATTGGCCAAATCTAGTCCACCCAAAGAATCCCATTGGGCAAAGCTAGTCCACCCAAAGAATCCCTCTGGCCAAATCTAGTCCACCCAAAGAATCCCATTGGGCAAAGCTAGTCCACCCAAAGAATCCCATTGGGCAAAGCTAGTCCACCCAAAGAATCCCATTGGCCAAATCTAGTCCACCCAAAGAATCCCTCTGGCCAAATCTAGTCCACCCAAAGAATCCCTCTGGCCAAATCTAGTCCACCCAAAGAATCCCATTGGCCAAATCTAGTCCACCCAAAGAATCCCATTGGGCAAAGCTAGTCCACCCAAAGAATCCCACTGGCCAAATCTAGTCCACCCAAAGAATCCCTCTGGCCAAATCTAGTCCACCCAAAGAATCCCTCTGGCCAAATCTAGTCCACCCAAAGAATCCCATTGGCCAAAGCTAGTCCACCCAAAGAATCCCTCTGGCCAAATCTAGTCCACCCAAAGAATCCCTCTGGCCAAATCTAGTTCACCCAAAGAAGTTCTGCATAAACAGCATTTACACCATGGCCAGCTACCTACTAAAGCTGCAGGTCAGAGATAAGGGGAACTAAGCTAAGTCAACTTTTTGTTCTGTAGGTCTATACACGGAATGGTTTATGTATCTGTATTATTTATGTAACACCTCCGTATAATTTAATATATTTTGGCCAATTGGCCAATTGCTGCATCAATCCCTGTGAGTCCTGCCTGGTTTTCCTAAATTGGAAAACCAGGCAGGAGGTTTTGACCCGGACAGCACTTCCGGAAACTGGGCTGTCCGGGTCAAAGCCGGACAGCTGGCAATCGTAAGTATGATGTAGAGAGTGATAGTCTAGTGTAATTGGTCTTGATTTTTTATTATTTGCAGTTTTTTAATTATTTATCTTTTTGTTCAACAGCTCTCCAGTTTGGAATGTCAGCAGCCATCTGGTTGCTAGGGTCCAATTTAACCTAGCAATCACACAGTGGTTTGAAAGAGAGACAGGACTATGAATCGAGAAGGGTCTTAATAGAATGACAAGTCATAAAAAGTAACAATAACAATAAAACTGGAGCCTCACAGAGCAATAGGGTTTGGCTGCCGGGGTCAGTGACCCCCATTTGAAATCGAGCAGGTTTGAAATTTAGTCAGATCGGGGACAACATTGGCTCATTGATGCGGTCCTCGAACCGACGGATGCCTATACAGGTATGGGGTCCTTTATTCGGAAACCCATTATCCAGAAAGCTCCGAATTACGGAAAGCCTGTCTCCCACAGAGTCCATTTTAATCAAATTATTCAGAATTTTAAAACGGATTTCCTTTTTTCTAATAAAACAGTACTTTGTAACTCATCCCAACTAAGATATAATTACCCCTTATTGGGGGCAGAACAGCCCTATTGGGTTTATTTCATGGTTAAATGATTCCCTTTTCTCTGTAATAATAAAACAGTACCTGTACTTGATCCCAACTAAGATATAATTACCCCTTATTGGGGGCAGAACAGCCCTATTGGGTTTATTTAATGGTTAAATGATTCCCTTTTCTCTGTAATAATAAAACAGTACCTGTACTTGATCCCAACTAAGATATAATTACCCCTTATTGGGGCAGAACAGCCCTATTGGGTTTATTTCATGGTTAAATGATTCCCTTTTCTCTGTAATAATAAAACAGTACCTGTACTTGATCCCAACTAAGATATAATTACCCCTTATTGGGGCAGAACAGTCCTATTGGGTTTATTTAATGGTTAAATGATTCCCTTTTCTCTGTAATAATAAAACAGTACCTGTACTTGATCCCAACTAAGATATAATTACCCCTTATTGGGGCAGAACAGCCCTATTGGGTTTATTTAATGGTTAAATGATTCCCTTTTCTCTGTAATAATAAAACAGTACCTGTACTTGATCCCAACTAAGATATAATTACCCCTTATTGGGGGCAGAACAGCCCTATTGGGTTTATTTAATGGTTAAATGATTCCCTTTTCTCTGTAATAATAAAACAGTACCTGTACTTGATCCCAACTAAGATATAATTACCCCTTATTGGGGCAGAACAGCCCTATTGGGTTTATTTAATGGTTAAATGATTCCCTTTTCTCTGTAATAATAAAACAGTACCTGTACTTGATCCCAACTAAGATATAATTACCCCTTATTGGGGCTGGGCATGACCCGGCTGTCTTGGTACATATCGGTACTAACGACAAAATGAACGGTAGGTGGGGGACCTTAAAGAGTGAGTTCAGGGATCTAGGCTCTAAGATTAGGCAAAGGTCCTCCAATGTCATTTTTTCGGAAATTTTGCCGGTGCCGCGTGCTAGTTTAGGGAGACAGCGGGAGCTTAGGGAGCTAAATGCGTGGCTAAAGTCTTGGTGTAGGAAGGAAGGGTTTGGGTTCCTAGAGCACTGGGCTGACTTTTCTTTGGGGTACAATCTATACAGCCCTGACGGATTGCACCTCAATGGAAGGGGGTCTACTGTGCTAGGGGAGAGAATGGTTAAGAGGCTGGAGGAGTGTTTAAACTAGACAAGGGGGGGGTTGGTAAGCTAGATTCTTATGGGAGAGCTAGTGTAGATGGGGCAGTGGGACCAGTAAAGGGTTGTGGGGGAGGAGTGAGGGGGGCATATAGTTTATCAGATAAGGAGCTTCCATTGTTACAAGGGAAACAGACTAATTTTCACCTTAGCTCTAACTGTCCTTTAGCTAATGTAAGCTGTAGAGGAAGAAGTAGTAATCTCCGCTGCATGCTGGCTAATGCGCGTAGCTTGTCGGGAAAAATAGGGGAGCTGCAGGCTATTGCATGTATTGAAAATTATGACTTAATTGGTATCACTGAGACCTGGTGGGATGAAAAATGCGACTGGGCAGTGAATTTAAATGGGTATACACTTTTTAGGAGGGACAGAGAGATTAAAAAGGGTGGAGGGGTTTGTCTTTATGTAAAGTCAGATTTAAAGCCATGTAATAAAGACATTACCAATGAAAACGTGGAATCTCTTTGGGTAGAAATTTCAGTAGGGCTGAAGGTCACAAAGAAAATGATCATTGGTGTATGTTATAAACCCCCCGTATAGATGAGGGGGATGAGTCCCAGCTACTTTTGCAAATGGAGGAGGCTTCAAAATTGGGTCAAGTTGTTATTATGGGGGACTTTAATTATCCGGACATTGACTGGAGTAATGGGGGGGCTAAGTCAGAAAAAGCTAGTAGGTTTGTAAATATGCTAAATGACAACTTTTTATTTCAGGTGGTTCAAGAACCTACTCGGAATGAGTCTATTTTGGACCTGGTAATATCTAATAATACTGAACTTATCTCTAACATTTGTGTGGGTGAGCATTTGGGGAACAGTGATCACAACATGGTCTCCTTTGAGATAATGCTACAGAGACAGCTCTATAAGGGAGTAACTAAAACGCTCAATTTTAGACGTGCAGACTTTGCCAGTATAAGGGCATCTCTGCAATGTGTCAACTGGGAAAGGCTTTTCATGGGGTTAGACACAGAAGGAAAATGGAACATCTTTAAAACATTGCTTTGCAGGTATACACAACAGTATATTCCCCTTGTAAGCAAGGAGAGGCATCGCAAAGCAAAACCCTTATGGCTGAATAAAAGAGTTAAGGTCGAGGTTGGTAATAAAAAACGTGCTTTTAAAGCATTCAAGTTAGCTGGGACAGCGGAAACTTTCATCAGGTACAAGGAAGCAAATAAAGCAGCAAAAAAGCTATCAGGCAGCTAAACTAGAGATGGAAAGGGATATTGCTGCTAGGAGTAAAAAGAATCCAAAATTATTTTTTAATTATGTGAATAGTAAAAAAATGAAGCAAGAAGGGGTGGGAACTTTATTATCACGGGGAGGTAAGTTGGTTGATGAGAACGGGGAAAAAGCTGAAATTTTGAACTCTTATTTTTCATCTGTCTATACATCTGAGGAGCCAGATAATGAAGGCTTCCCTTTTAATATACCCAGTTCTAGTAATTTAGCTACTGGCGCATGGGTCACTCAGGAGGAAATTCAAAAGAGACTTGAACATGTAAAGGTAAACAAAGGTCCAGGGCCGGATGGGATTCATCCCAGGGTATTAAATGAGCTGAGCGCTGTGATTGCCAAGCCTCTTCACATAATTTTTCAGGATTCATTGAGGTTTGGCATGGTGCCAAGAGACTGGCGGATTGCTAATGTGGTGCCGTTATTTAAAAAGGGATCTCGTTCTCAGCCTGAAAACTATAGGCCTGTTAGTCTGACATCAGTAGTAGGAAAGCTTCTGGAAGGGGTAATAAGGGATAGGATAGTTGAATACATTGCAGTTCACAATACTATTAGTTTGTGCCAGCATGGTTTTATGCGTAACAGATCTTGCCAGACTAATTTAGTTGCCTTTTATGAGGAGGTGAGTAGGAACCTTGATGCTGGAATGGCAGTTGATGTCATCTACTTAGATTTTGCTAAAGCGTTTGATACAGTACCGCACAGAAGGTTAATGATCAAATTGAGGAATATTGGCCTAGAACATAATATTTGTAATTGGATAGAAAACTGGCTGAAGGATAGAGTACAAAGAGTGGTGGTAAATGGAACATTTTCTAATTGGGCCAGTGTGGTTAGTGGAGTACCGCAGGGGTCAGTCCTTGGGCCTTTGCTGTTTAACTTGTTTATTAATGACCTGGAGGGGGGCATAGACAGTACTGTTTCTATTTTTGCTGATGACACTAAATTGTGCAAAACTATAAGTTCCATGCAGGATGCTGCCGCTTTGCAGAGCGATTTGACAAAATTGGAAAACTGGGCAGCAAACTGGAAAATGAGGTTCAATGTTGACAAGTGCAAAGTTATGCCCTTTGGTAGGAATAATATAAACGCAAACTATCTACTGAATGGTAGTGTGTTGGGGGTTTCCTTAATGGAGAAGGATCTAGGGGTTTTTGTAGATCACAAGTTGTCTAATTCCAGGCAGTGTCATTCTGTGGCTACTACAGCAAATAAAGTGCTGTCTTGTATAAAAAAGGGCATTGACTCAAGGGATGAGAACATAATTTTGCCCCTTTATAGGTCCCTGGTAAGGCCTCACCTTGAGTATGCAGTGCAGTTTTGGGCTCCAGTCCTTAAGAAGGATATTAATGAGCTGGAGAGAGTGCAACTAAACTGGTAAAGGGGATGGAAGATTTAAGCTATGAGGTTAGACTGTCGAGGTTGGGGTTGTTTTCTCTGGAAAAGAGGCGCTTGCGAGGGGACATGATTACTCTGTACAAGTACATTAGAGGGGATTATAGGCAGTTGGGGGATGTTCTTTTTTCCCATAAAAACAATCAGCGCACCAGAGGCCCCCCCTATAGATTAGAGGAACAGAGCTTCCATTTGAAGCAGCGTAGGTGGTTTTTCACGGTGAGGGCAGTGAGGCTGTGGAATGCCCTTCCTAGTGATGTGGTAATGGCAGACTCTGTTAATGCCTTTAAGAGGGGCCTGGATGAGTTTTTGAACAAGCAGAATATCCAAGGCTATTGTGATACTAATATCTACAGTTAGTACTAGTGGTTGTATTTATATAGTTTATGTATGTGAGTGTATAGATTGGTTAGTATAGGTTGTGTGCTGGGTTTACTCGGATGGGTTGAACTTGATGGACAATGGTCTTTTTTCAACCCTATGTAACTATGTAACTATGTAACTATGAACAGTCCTATTGGGTTTATTTCATGGTTAAATGATTCCCTTTTCTCTATAATAATAAAACAGTACCTGTACTTGATCCCAACTAAGATATAATTACCCCTTATTGGGGCAGAACAGTCCTATTGGGTTTATTTAATGGTTAAATGATTCCCTTTTCTCTATAATAATAAAACAGTACCTGTACTTGATCCCAACTAAGATATAATTACCCCTTATTGGGGCAGAACTGCTCTATTGGGTTTATTTAATGGTTAAATGATTCCCTTTTCTCTGTAATAATAAAACAGTGCCTGTACTTGATCCCAACTAAGATATAATTACCCCTTATTGGGGCAGAACAGCCCTATTGGGTTTATTTAATGGTTAAATGATTCCCTTTTCTCTGTAATAATAAAACAGTACCTGTACTTGATCCCAACTAAGATATAATTACCCCTTATTGGGGCAGAACAGCCCTATTGGGTTTATTTAATGGTTAAATGATTCCCTTTTCTCTGTAATAATAAAACAGTACCTGTACTTGATCCCAACTAAGATATAATTACCCCTTATTGGGGGCAGAACAGCCCTATTGGGTTTTAATAATGTTTTATTAATTTTTTAGTAGACTTAACTTATGGAGATCCAAATTACAGAAAGACCCCTTATCCGGAATACCCTTGGTCCCGAGCATTCTGGATAACGAGTCCTATACCTGTACCCATCGTTCTAATTCGATCGTTTGGCCCTGGGGCCAAATGACCAAATTTGCCCGATATCGCCCACCTGTAGGTGGGGATATCATGGTCCACAAGCGAGCGGATCTTAGCGTGTACGGGCACCTTAAGGGGCCACACACGTGCGCTGACACTCACCCCGTTGGGTTAGCAAAGTACTAAACTGGTTATTTTGGCTGGAGAGGATCTTTCTCAAGACCGGTGAAGAAAATAACTTTCAAGCCCGTCCAACGTGCTGGGAGCCAAGTCCAGTTCAGCCGGATCACATTACCCACAGTAAATGAGATTGCAGCTGCCGGGCCGGCTCGCCCGTAGGAGTGCGCAAACACGACTACCTCAGCGCCGCCATCGCTCTTTTTTTTTGGACCAACACTTTGTATTTTCTGACAAGCGCCGGAGTGTGAGGTAATGTGCTTGAAAGGCAAAGCTAAACCCGCGCTTGTGATTTAGTGCTGTTTGACAGGGAGAAGATAAAGCTTCAACTGGTACCTTACATGGAAATACAGAGAATATTCCCAAATACCAGGGATCTTAGTTTTACAATATTTCTACTATAATCTCTGTGTCCATGGGAGTTTGGCTGGAAAACCAGCAGAGAAAAGGGAATCATTTAACCATGAAATAAACCCAATAGGGCTGTTCTGCCCCCAATAAGGGGTAATTATATCTTAGTTGGGATCAAGTACAGGTACTGTTTTATTATTACAGAGAAAAGGGAATCATTTAACCATTAAATAAACCCAATAGGGCTGTTCTGCCCCAATAAGGGGTAATTATATCTTAGTTGGGATCAAGTACAGGTACTGTTTTATTATTACAGAGAAAAGGGAATCATTTAACCATTAAATAAACCCAATAGGGCTGTTCTGCCCCCAATAAGGGGTAATTATATCTTAGTTGGGATCAAGTACAGGTACTGTTTTATTATTACAGAGAAAAGGGAATCATTTAACCATTAAATAAACCCAATAGGACTGTTCTGCCCCCAATAAGGGGTAATTATATCTTAGTTGGGATCAAGTACAGGTACTGTTTTATTATTACAGAGAAAAGGGAATCATTTAACCATTAAATAAACCCAATAGGACTGTTCTGCCCCCAATAAGGGGTAATTATATCTTAGTTGGGATCAAGTACAGGTACTGTTTTATTATTACAGAGAAAAGGGAATCATTTAACCATTAAATAAACCCAATAGGGCTGTTCTGCCCCCAATAAGGGGTAATTATATCTTAGTTGGGATCAAGTACAGGTACTGTTTTATTATTACAGAGAAAAGGGAATCATTTAACCATGAAATAAACCCAATAGGGCTGTTCTGCCCCAATAAGGGGTAATTATATCTTAGTTGGGATCAAGTACAGGTACTGTTTTATTATTACAGAGAAAAGGGAATCATTTAACCATGAAATAAACCCAATAGGGCTGTTCTGCCCCAATAAGGGGTAATTATATCTTAGTTGGGATCAAGTACAGGTACTGTTTTATTATTACAGAGAAAAGGGAATCATTTAACCATTAAATAAACCCAATAGGGCTGTTCTGCCCCCAATAAGGGGTAATTATATCTTAGTTGGGATCAAGTACAGGTACTGTTTTATTACAGAGAAAAGAGAATCATTTAACCATTAAATAAACCCAATAGGGCTGTTCTGCCCCCAATAAGGGGTAATTATATCTTAGTTGGGATCAAGTACAGGTACTGTTTTATTATTACAGGGAAAAAGGAAATCAGTTTTAAAATTCTGAATTATTTGATTAAAATGGAGTCTATGGGAGACGGCTTTATGTAATTCTGAGCTTTTTGGATAACGGGTTTCTGGATAAGGGATCCCATAGCTGTATTTGCAGTGAAATTCCGCATTTCGCCCATTGGTAAATTTTTTTTGTGAAACCGCAGCAAAATATTGCCACAAGAAAAAAAGTTGGCACCAAAAATTGCCCATTAACCCATGAGCAAATCCATCCTGTTTCACGTCACCATAAAATTTACAAAAGTTTGGAAAAAAATGCGTGAAACTGTGAAAAATTGTTTTTAAGCTTGTGACTTTTTTTAAACGGGACCATGACATTTTTGACGCTCCCAAGTTTTGACTTTCAGCAGCTATTTGGTTGCTAGGGTCCAAGATACCTTAGCAACCAGGGAGGGGTTTGGATGAGGGACAGGAATATGAATAGGGGAGGGGCTGAATAGAAAGATAAGGAATAAAAAGTAACAATAACAATAAAACTGGAGCCTCACAGAGCAATAGTTTTTGGCTGCCGGGGTCAGTGACCCCCATTTGAAAGCTGCAAAGTTATAGGAGAAGATGGCAAATCATTCAAAAATTATAGCAAATAAATAATGAAGAGCAATAGAAAAGTTGCTTATAATTGGCCATTCTATAATTAAAGGTCAACCGCCCCATTAAATTGGGTATTATCTGAACCATCTGTCTAAAAATTAAATCTAGTTTCATTTATTTGAATAAATACTAAAAAAAACACAGTTAGGAATGTAGGATATTTCCCTGGGGTCCGGCCGATACATACACACAGGGTTATATAGATGCGCAACTTACACACTGACAGATCAATAGGCGCTGACACAGAACGTAACATTGTTTGTAGGACCCGACCCCGACCCCTGTAACATATTCATTTACTGAGTCTGTCCCAATCATAGGGGAATCCCTATGTGCCATAGTTTTATGGTATCTCTCTGTACAGGCTATTAGCAAACTTAGGGGGCTGTTCCTGCTGAATTGTGCTTAGTACAGGGGAATCCCTATGTGCCATAGTTTTATGGTATCTCTCTGTACAGGCTATTAGCAAACTTAGGGGGCTGTTCCTGCTGAATTGTGCTTAGTACAGGGGAATCCCTATGTGCCATAGTTTTATGGTATCTCTCTGTACAGGCTATGAGCAAACTTAGGGGGCTGTTCCTGCTGAATTGTGCTTAGTACAGGGGAATCCCTATGTGCCATAGTTTTATGGTATCTCTCTGTACAGGCTATGAGCAAACTTAGGGGGCTGTTCCTGCTGAATTGTGCTTAGTACAGGGGAATCCCTATGTGCCATAGTTTTATGGTATCTCTCTGTACAGGCTATGAGCAAACTTAGGGGGCTGTTCCTGCTGAATTGTGCTTAGTACAGGGGAATCCCTATGTGCCATAGTTTTATGGTATCTCTCTGTACAGGCTATGAGCAAACTTAGGGGGCTGTTCCTGCTGAATTGTGCTTAGTACAGGGGAATCTCTATGTGCCATAGTTTTATGGTATCTCTCTGTACAGGCTATGAGCAAACTTAGGGGGCTGTTCCTGCTGAATTGTGCTTAGTACAGGGGAATCCCTATGTGCCATAGTTTTATGGTATCTCTCTGTACAGGCTATGAGCAAACTTAGGGGGCTGTTCCTGCTGAATTGTGCTTAGTACAGGGGAATCCCTATGTGCCATAGTTTTATGGTATCTCTCTGTACAGGCTATGAGCAAACTTAGGGGGCTGTTCCTGCTGAATTGTGCTTAGTACAGGGGAATCCCTATGTGCCATAGTTTTATGGTATCTCTCTGTACAGGCTATGAGCAAACTTAGGGGGCTGTTCCTGCTGAATTGTGCTTAGTACAGGGGAATCCCTATGTGCCATAGTTTTATGGTATCTCTCTGTACAGGCTATGAGCAAAACTTAGGGGGCTGTTCCTGCTGAATTGTGCTTAGTACAGGGGAATCCCTATGTGCCATAGTTTATGGTATCTCTCTGTACAGGCTATGAGCAAACTTAGGGGCTGTTCCTGCTGAATTGTGCTTAGTACAGGGGAATCCCTATGTGCCATAGTTTTATGGTATCTCTCTGTACAGGCTATGAGCAAACTTAGGGGACAGTTCCTGCTGAATTGTGCTTAGTACAGGGGAATCCCTATGTGCCATAGTTTTATGGGTATCTCTCTGTACAGGCTATGAGCAAACTTAGGGGGCTGTTCCTGCTGAATTGTGCTTAGTACAGGGGAATCCCTATGTGCCATAGTTTTATGGTATCTCTCTGTACAGGCTATGAGCAAACTTAGGGGGCTGTTCCTGCTGAATTGTGCTTAGTACAGGGGAATCCCTATGTGCCATAGTTTTATGGTATCTCTCTGTACAGGCTATGAGCAAACTTAGGGGACTGTTCCTGCTGAATTGTGCTTAGTACAGGGGAATCCCTATGTGCCATAGTTTTATGGTATCTCTCTGTACAGGCTATGAGCAAACTTAGGGGGCTGTTCCTGCTGAATTGTGCTTAGTACAGGGGAATCCCTATGTGCCATAGTTTTATGGTATCTCTCTGTACAGGCTATGAGCAAACTTAGGGGGCTGTTCCTGCCTGAATTGTGCTTAGTACAGGGGAATCCCTATGTGCCATAGTTTTATGGTATCTCTCTGTACAGGCTATGAGCAAACTTAGGGGGCTGTTCCTGCTGAATTGTGCTTAGTACAGGGGAAATCTCTATGTGCCATAGTTTTATGGTATCTCTCTGTACAGGCTATGAGCAAACTTAGGGGGCTGTTCCTGCTGAATTGTGCTTAGTACAGGGGAATCCCTATGTGCCATAGTTTTATGGTATCTCTCTGTACAGGCTATGAGCAAACTTAGGGGGCTGTTCCTGCTGAATTGTGCTTAGTACAGGGGAAATTTTTGTTTATTGAGTTCTTGCATCCTAATACAATAAAGCTTAAAATAACATAACAAATAAGCAAAAGCATTAAATAGATTTACATGCAGTAAACATAATTAGCTTATCCATAAACGTATCCGCTTGCTCTGTGGGCAACTGTACAAATGTTACAAAGCTGATGTATAGTTGCACCTGAGCTATACAACGCTGCTCAATTTCCAACTTTAACTCAACTTCAATGAGCGGCTCAGCCTGGCTGGGGGCCACTCTACTATAAACAACTATATACACAAAACATGGCTCTGACTCCAGGAAGGCAAAAGATTGGGCTACTCACCTAAAACTGTATGAAGCCCCATCAGAAAAATACGACGAAGGCAAAAATCTAAGGGGGGTGAAAAGAACTAGCCCAACACCAAAGAGACATCAGAATTAGCAAGAGACTCACGGTGGGTCAAACTGAATGCCCCTCCACAGACCCTTCCACCTTGCTTCATCCATCCTTTGTCTCTCCAAAGAGCGTATCTTCCCGAGCTCACCCAGTACCATATCCACCACCACTGGACAGGGGAGGACTTCCCGCCTGAGAGAAACCTTGCACCGTGCGTTCCAGGTGTAAAAGCGGACAACAGAGCTGACTAAGAAAAGAGTGCCCAAATCATACCCCCTGTGTCGCTTGAATGCCCCATAGGCCCACTCCTGGTAATTACAACCAGAGAGGCAAGGAATGCCCAAGGCAGCAGAGACTTGTTTGTAAACATCTATGTTAAAGGGGCACTGAAGCAAGAAGTGGTCCATCGTTTCCACTTCCCCAGAGCATTCCTCTCGTGGGCAGTCACGGTCATCAGTGCGTCTGTACTTCAGATTCCCATTAACATAGAGCTTCCCGTGGAAGGAGCGCCAGACGACATCCCTGAGCTTCGGGGGAACCCTTGGGGAATTGACTAAAGAGAGCCCTGATCTCAACACCTCGTCTGGACAGTCTTTCAAGGCCAGTGATGCATGAAAGTAGGAACCCAAGACTCTCCTATCGATGTCCCTTCTTGGAGAAGCCCTGATCTCCCCAACAGACACACACCAGCGCCTCATCACCTTCAGACTCACGGCAACATAAGGCGGGAGAGGGGCATGAGGAGCACGCACGCTCTTTACCAAGCCGCCTCTCTTCCAACACTCAAGAAAAGGAAGGGCCCAAACTCTGAAGATCTCCACCCACAAAGGAGGCTTCTCCAACAGGAGGTTGTTATAGTTATACTTAATAAAGGTGTTCACGAAGAACACAACGGGGTTCACCATACCGAGACCCCCCTCCTTCCTTTGTAGGTAGGTAATATTTCTTTTGATGAGGTTTGTCTTATTCCCCCATAACAGTTGGAAGAAGAGACCTTTGATCTTAACGTAGAAAGCTTCTGGCAAAAGGCACACATGGCTGAGATACAAAAAGATTGGAATCAGGTAGGTTTTGATAAGATCCACCCTTTCTCTGAGGGTAAATTTCAACCCTTTCCACCGGTTCACCAGAACAGATGCGGTTTCCAACTTGCCCTCCCAAATTTGCTTGGCATAATCGCCATGGCCAAATTCGATACCAAGAATTTTAATTTTGGGCTGGGCCACTGGGAAGACATCCGGAAGATCGAAGGCAGGATCTCCCTTCCCCATCCAGAAAGTTTTGCACTTATTCTGATTAATCAAGGACCCAGAGGCCCTTGAGTAGTCCCTTAGCACCCGTGCCACAGTCTCTGCCTCCTCCCCACTAGACACGACTACTGTGACATCGTCTGCATAAGCGGAGACCTTCAGGGCCCTCCCGGGAGACAGAGGAACCCCTGCTAATGCATCGCACTCTATCCGCCTTATGAGGGGATCAATGGCAAATACATAAAGCAAAGGGCTCAAAGGACAGCCCTGTCGGACCCCAGAAGAAACCCCAAAGCTCTCCCCGGACCAACCATTCACAAGTGGGAAACTCTCGGCCCCTTTATACAAAATCTTTAGCCAATTAACAAATTTACCCGGAAGACCGTACCTGTCAAGGAGCAACCAGAGATACTCATGGTTTACCCTATCAAAAGCCTTTGACTGATCCAAAGTCAGCAGATACTTACCCCACTCGCAGATCCTGCACCGCTCTAGGACCTCCCGGATGCCAAGGACAGCGGAAAAGGTGCTGCGGCCCTTCACTGTGCAGTGCTGAGAGGGGGAAAGAAGCCTTTCTGCAAAAGGAAAAAGGCGGTTGAACATGACCTTTGCCAGAATCTTTCGGTCTGTATTGAGAAGAGCGATGGGGCGCCAGTTCTCAACCTTAGACTGGTCCAAACCCTTGGTGAGGAGAATAAGAGCTGAGTGTCTCATAGAGGGAGGGAGTAGGCCCTCTTCCAGGGTGCTATTGAATACCTCTGTGAGACGAGGGGCCAGGACATCAACAAACTGTTTATAAAATTCGGCTGTTAAACCGTCAGGCCCTGGAGACTTTTTGAGGCCTAAGCCCTCAATTGCCTTCCTGACCTCCTCAACTCCAATCTCACACTCCAATTCGTCAAAAGAAATATTCTCATCTTGCAGAATAGGGGTCTCTTCCAGAAAGGAAGACATACTGGCCCGGGAGAGCCCCTGCCCCTTCAGGAGTTCAGCATAGTAGTTCTTAACAACTCTGAGAATACCAGGGACCGAAGTCTCTAGCACCCCAGCCTCATTTTGCAAGCCGTGTATGGACTTGCGGGAAAACACTTCCCGGCAGTTTTGGTAAGGGTCGGGCGAGTGGTGCTTCCCGTAGTCCCTCTCCAAAACCAGGGAAGAGTACCTGTCATACTGATACTCCTTCATGAGGGCACGGACCCTGGCAACTTCCCCACCTTGGGCCCCATCAGACACCAGTCTGTCTAACTTTCTCCTGAGAGATTGGTAGGCACGATCTTTATCAATTTGTATCTTGTTTGCTAGGCCTCGAAAGAGTCCTGCTGCCCTCTTTTTGACCATCTCCCACCACTCCGCCTTAGTGTTGCACAGATCTAATAAGGATTCCTGAGCCTGAAAGAACTCCCTGAAGGACTGATTTACACACTCCTCCCCCAGGAGGGCCGAATTCAGGCGCCAAAGACCCCTTCCCCACTGAGGGGACTCTGAAACATTCAAGGACACACTCACCATACAGTGATCGGAGAACTCCACGGCTGTCACCTCAGGAGGAGACACTATGAAGTCCTGTTTAACAAAAAACCTGTCTATCCTACTTCTACATGTTCCTCTATAAAAGGTGAAACCCGTGCGGTCAGGGAAGTGGCGAATGTGCACATCCTCTAGGCCGGCCTGACTAACTATGCTATTCAGGTAAATGCTATCATAGCCCAGCCGACCTGCGGCACCTCCCCTATCCATAGGCCTAGTCACGGTGTTAAAGTCACCGCCAAAAATTATCGGCCGGGCTGTAAAAAGAAAGGGCTTAATCCTGCTAAACAGGTCCCTCCTCGCCTTTAGGGTCTGAGGACCGTACACATTAATAAGGCGAAGATTCTGCCCATTCAGCAGGACGTCTAAGACCATACATCTGCCCATCTCTACCTCAATCACCCGTTTGACTGTTACCTTACTGGTCTTAAAAAGGACCGCCACTCCGCTGTACATCTCGGCCGCAAGAGACCAGTAAGAAGGACCGTGCACCCATTCCTTCTTGGCCCTATGGAGTACCTGAAGATTGCATAATCTGGTCTCTTGCAAAAATAAAATGTCTGCCTCAACTCGGGAGAGAAAAAAGAAGGCCGTGTCTCTTGCACCTACAGACTTAACGCTCGCGACATTAATGGTCACGACGCGTATCGGAGGGGGAACAGCCATTTACAGGGTGATTAAGATGAGGAGGTTTCCACCCTCCTTTTTACCTTCCTATCATCGTCAGAGCATTCCCTCTTTGCAGAGAGACCAGATGGAAGCTTTTCAGCTTCAGCCGGACTTATGTCCTCAAATTCCGAAGAGGAAGAGTTGGCGTTATCAGACTGGCCAAGCTCTCTGTTTAGCTCCTCCTCCTCCTCCTCCAACTCTGCCCTCTCCCCCCAAGATAAAGGAGCAAATCTATTTACGGATAAAGGAAAGGGATCAGCCCCCTCCTTTGCATGGGCACCCTCTGCCCTTTCCTCTTTCTTCCTGTGATTCCCCCCACTCGAGTTGGTAGCCTTTTGTTTGGCCAAGGTGGCTTTCTGGGGTTCGCCTACTTTAACCCAATCCCCCAATGTGTTATTAGCCACACTAGGCCGCTCAGAAGGGGGGGTCTCCTGAACTACCCTTTGGGACATTAGTGACCGTCCACTAGGTTGTCCTCTCCCCCTTCCCCGTGTTGCCCTAACGGATGTGGAGGACTGCGGGGCCTGGGAAGACTGCGGGGCCCGGGAAGACTGCGGGGCCCGGGAAGACTGCGGGGCCCGGGAAGACTGCGGGGCCTGGGAAGACTGCGGGGCCCGGGAAGACTGCGGGGCCCGGGAAGGCTGGGGGCCCTGGGGAGGCTGGGGGCCATGGGAAGGCTGAGATGAATTATGGGGGATGAACGGGGGGTCAGGATCAGGCACAGGCTGAGTTTCCCCAACCACCTGACCCTGTGTGGCCTCGGACTCCAGCACCCCCATTTCCTTGTGGTATTCCTCATCAATGCTTTGCCACGACATAGGACAGGAACCGTACGCATGGCCGAGCTCTCCGCACAAGTTGCACCGGATACTTTTGGGACAGTGCTTTGCCACATGACCTACCCCAAGGCACATGGCGCATTTCAGTACATCGCAACTAATACTGAAATGCCTGGTGGAGCCGCACTTCCAACATTCCCTGGGCTGCCCGGGATAAAAGCAGCAGACTAAATCCCGGCCAATGTATGCGGAGCTGGGGATGTGCTGGGTGACATTGCCTACTGTGCGTAGGCGCACCTTAGCCTGCCAGCCCCCCGTCCATATCCCCCTGTACCCAAAGTCCCTCTCCAGCTCCCCTATCACATCCCCATACCTTCTGAGCCAGATCTTAAGGTCTGCGGGGGGGATGGACTCATTCTCTATTAGAATGGTGACCTTGCAGACCCCAGGCCTAGACACGGGCACTGCCCGAAACCCCTCCCACATCCCTGTGGCATCCCTAAACTTTTCCCAGAATTCATCTAACTCCTGGGGCCTCATGAAGCTGATGGTATAATCTTTGAAAACTTTGTTATGCACAAAACAATAAATATCATTTGCAGTGAAGCCCATATCACAGATCTTATCAATAACATTATTTCCCTCAGGCAAGGGACCCTCCCCCTCCCACTGCAACCGCACCACATTCCTGCGCCTCCCCGAGTCTGCGGGGTAGATCCTCCCACGTCGGGGGTAATTCCCCACTGCAGGTTTGTCACCCACACGCGCCCCACTCACTGCCACCTTTGCCACATTCACACTGCCAGGCCCTTTAGCCTTGCCACGGACAATATTAGCAAAGCTTTGGCCACTCACTCCCGCCACCTCATTCGCTGCACTCACACCCGCCGCTGTGGCATTAACTGCACCAGTTGGGTCATTCACCCCTGCACCCACAGCACTTGTACCCACACCCACAGCACTCATACCTGCACCCACAGCACTCGTACCTGCACCCACAGCACTTGTACCCACAGCACTCATACCTGCACCCACAACACTTGTATCTGCACCCACATTCACCTCTTGCACAACAGCATTTGACCCTTGCACAGTTGGACCCGAGCCCCCCAACACTTTCCCCCCAGACACATTTACACCCACAGAATTCACATTCCCAGTGCACTCACCAGCCTCAGGCAGTCGCTCACCGATCCCCTCACTGCAGTCACGCCCACGCACACTTGCACCATTGGAAATGGCAGCAGTTGGAATTGCTGAACTACAAGAGTCCGCTGCAGAGTCTTTTGCAGCCGCCTTCTTCCTGCCAGATTTAGGAGCAGGCTTGGTCTCCTTCTTCTTCTTTCCCTTTCGCTGTTCCTCCTGCTGCTCAGCGACTGCAGCTTTGCCTTTATGGTTCCGCTCCGAGTTGTTCCCATCACAACTGGCTTTTTCCTGCTCTGGGAGAGACACAGTAGTGGATGTAATGGCCTCTGGCTGCTGTGAGATGTCACCCTCAGGGCCCGCTAGTTGTTCTGCACCGATATTTGCAGCAGTGTGGCAAACTGACTCCCTTTCAGCCATGTTCTGCGCCGGCTGCCCTACATTCCTCCCAGATGGCAGATTCTCACTTTTCCCTGCTGTAGCCATATTGGCATTTGCTTTGTGTGCCCAACTGGCCAACGCAGCAGGGGCTGACTGCACCCCAACATCCTCAGCTGACTGAGGGGCAGCCTGGGAGACACCCATAGACATAGGCTGATTTTGGGGTGAGGGCAGGACAGGGAAATCAGATTCTGTGTAGACAAAGCTACTTACTTCCAGCTGCTGTTTCTTTTCCTTCGCTTTTACCTTTTCCTTTGGGTCAATATCTTCAATTTCTTCCATAGAAAAGACCATTTTTTGCGGCCTCAGGGAGCAAGGAGACTCCACCTGCCTGATCTCCCTTAGGAGGCCCGGTGTACCTGAGGGGGTACCAGTGGGGGTACCAGTAGGAGTGCCAGTGGGTGTTCCTTGGCACTTTGGAGCCGGCCGGTTTGGCTGGAGGGCCCCAGAGCTTTCAGGCTCCTCATCGCTGGACACCTCTGTAATGGCTCTGCTTCTCAGCGATGCCCTGTATTTTTCCTCCTGGCGTCTCTGCTCCATCTCCCGGAACCGCTCGGCATTATCAAAGGATTCTTTTACCGCACCGATTCCCTTGCCAAGGAAGTCCAGCTCCCGCTCCAGAGTGCGCTGCTTGTCGCACAGGGCAGCAATTTCTACCTTCTTGCGGGGCCGGGCCAGGCTGTAGGCCTTAGCGCACTCATACCTCTTGGTCTTTATTAGAGATTTCAGAGCCGCAAGCTCAGCCCTTTTCTCCCTAAACTTCTGAATTCCCTTGGCCAGATTCTCCTGGAATCCCGGTTCATGCGGCTGCATATCAGGGTTAAACCCCGCAACTTGCACTGGGGACTCCGCTTGGGGCCCCTCAGAAACTCCTCCTTCTGCAGAAGCACCCCGAGGCCTAGGTGACTCAGATGAGGCCTGGGGCTTTCCTGGATCAGCATCCCTGGGCGCACCACACCCTCCAGGGCTGCAATTGCTCATGATTGAGCTCAACGAGCACCACACAAACTGCGATCAGCACCCAGCAGCACACACGGTCAGGTGAGCACTAGTGGGCGGTTCCTGCTGAATTGTGCTTAGTACAGGGGAATCCCTATGTGCCATAGTTTTATGGTATCTCTCTGTACAGGCTATGAGCAAACTTAGGGGGCTGTTCCTGCTGAATTGTGCTTAGTACAGGGGAATCCCTATGTGCCATAGTTTTATGGTATCTCTCTGTACAGGCTATGAGCAAACTTAGGGGGCTGTTCCTGCTGAATTGTGCTTAGTACAGGGGAATCCCTATGTGCCATAGTTTTATGGTATCTCTCTGTACAGGCTATGAGCAAACTTAGGGGGCTGTTCCTGCTGAATTGTGCTTAGTACAGGGGAATCCCTATGTGCCATAGTTTTATGGTATCTCTCTGTACAGGCTATGAGCAAACTTAGGGGACAGTTCCTGCTGAATTGTGCTTAGTACAGGGGAATCCCTATGTGCCATAGTTTTATGGTATCTCTCTGTACAGGCTATGAGCAAACTTAGGGGGCTGTTCCTGCTGAATTGTGCTTAGTACAGGGGAATCCCTATGTGCCATAGTTTTATGGTATCTCTCTGTACAGGCTATGAGCAAACTTAGGGGGCTGTTCCTGCTGAATTGTGCTTAGTACAGGGGAATCCCTATGTGCCATAGTTTTATGGTATCTCTCTGTACAGGCTATGAGCAAACTTAGGGGACTGTTCCTGCTGAATTGTGCTTAGTACAGGGGAATCCCTATGTGCCATAGTTTTATGGTATCTCTCTGTACAGGCTATGAGCAAACTTAGGGGGCTGTTCCGAATTTTTCGCCAAAGAGAAAGGGGACAGATTTGCTCATCACTGATACAGAGCCAATATTATATCTATATATATTTATCTCAATTCTGGCCCAAGAGCTCACTCTCAGACCCAGGGCGGATGCCCCTCTCTGAACATCATTAAAAGTAGAACTTGAATCATTATTCTGCCATGTTCCTGCCCCCCTGTATATTCAGTTGTTTCCCATTACCCAAACTGCCCTGAGGACTTGGAGCCAACATGGAGGCGCAGAAGGTCTATTCCCATCACGTTTGCCCGGCCCGTCTCTAATGAGAGCGCAGCTTGAATGGCCAATGCTGAGAGTACCCACCTGTAACCGAGAGCCGTACAGTTCACAGGATTGGGGAACAAAGGGAGCATTCTGTTAACCTGACCCCGGAGATTAACCCCCTGCCTTCTTCTCCTAAGGAGAATTCCTCCTCAAGGGGATGAGGTAATGAGATTACCCGCCCGTCTTAACACAACCGCCCCATATCATCCAACCGACCTCCGCAATATGAACACTTGTTGGGGGGTGGCTGGGGGGGTGGTTCCTGTAGATTCTCTTTCCTTGATGAAAGGAAAAAAACGATCTCATAGACTTTCAATAACACTTAATCCTATTGGCAGCGTCTCTACTGGGTATCGGTACTTCTGGCCGTGCATGGAATGATTCCAGATAAGAATAAACTGATTAGTAGGATTATTGGGTGCACAAAAAGTGACCAAGAGAACAGGCAAGAGTACTAAAGGGTTAAATCCAAGTCTGGCTTGGGACTCCTCCAGTTACATGGGAGTAGGAGAAACAATGTTAGCTGAAAGCAGTTCTAATGTGTAGCGCTGGCTGAAAGCTCAGACTCAGGCACAATGCACTGAGATGGCGCCTACACACCAATATTACAGCTACAAATACATTTGTTGGTACAAGAATAAAGGGTTAAATGGCAGAGGGAATTATTTGCTGTGTAACAGTGTCATTTAGAAATAAAAAGTACCCCATAAATATCATGGCAGAATCCCTTTAATGAAATATTGCTCTTCTGAGCACTTTTGCATTTTATATTAATGCAAAAAAGGAAAGTCATGTGATCTAACCAGAGAAAGGTCAGCTGACTCTTTCCAGCTCATGGGGGTAATATTCTGAGCCCTTTATTTATTTTTTTGCCTTCATTTTCTATATCAAAGTGAACCAAAACCTTTGATATCTGGCATTAATTCATGATGCCTGGCCACGTTGTCAGAATATATTTAGCTGCTCCAAGCAGTTGGACACATGGGGTGCAAAGGGTCCTCCCTGGGTGCCCTGCCCACCCCAGTTGCAAGGTCCGCTAACCACTCCCCACGACATACACACTTGAGGCCACAAGGGGGGGGGGTGGGTGAGGAGCACCGGCACCCACATTTGCCAACAGGGGGTGCAGGCCTGGGTCAACGGGGGCTGTGGGGCCAATAAGTGCCGGGCCCACCCGGTGTTTTCCCGGTTGCTCTATTGGAACGAATGGTACCAGCAGTGGAGTATCTAGATAGTTACTGGGCCCCACAGAAAATTACATTTTGGGCCCCAAAACATTAGTAAATTGACCTATTCTATCAAGATATATTAAAATTTCTCATTAATTAGGGCCTCATTGGGCCCCCTACATTCCTGCCCCCCCCCCTGCAACCTCAGGGTCTGCTTCTTCTGTAGTTACCCCCCTGCATTAATGCTGTTATTGATCACTAGTCTGATGTATAGACTGCTATTCTGAGACAATTTGCAATTGGTCTTCATTTTTATCATTTGCGGGTTTTGAATTTCAGCAGCAAACCGGTTGCTAGGGTCCAATTTTCACCTAGCAACCATGTTGTGGTTTGAAAGGGAGAAAGGAATATAAATAGAGGAGGGGCCTTAATAGGGAGATAAATGATAAAGTAACAATAATAATACAATTGTAGCCTCACGGAGCAATAGTTTTTTGGCTGCCGGGGTCAGTGACCCCCATTTGAAAGCTGGAAAGAGTCAGAAGAGGAAGGATATACTATAACAATAACCATCTAGATTGTAAGCTCTACGGGGCAGGGACCTCCATTCTCTTGTGTCTTTGACTCTTAACTTATTGCAACTGTATTTATCTGTATTTATTGTTATACTGTGTATTTATCTATTATTATCTTAATAACACCCTGTTTGTATTAATGTATTCTACTGTACAGCGCTGGGTACATAAGTAGCACTTTATAAATAAAGATATATATACATACAATATACTATAACAAATACAAAATGAAGACCAATTGAAAACATGCTAAATTAAATATTTAAAAACCGCAAATGTTTGTAACACGTATGTCAGGGAAAAGCTTGGGCCTCTTTGGCCCTTCATCTGACATCCCTCCAGTCATACGTGTGATAATAATCTCCCAAATAGGGGATCGTCTTACATTTTGGGAACATTTTTGTAAAAAGGAAAACAAAAAAAAATCCAGTGTAACCCATGCGCAACAGAATCTCCTTCCCCCCCCTCCCGACCCCAACGCACAAAACTGTCCCTCGCCGGCAACGTTTATTGTGATAAGTTGTCCCGGAGCAGAGAAGGAGCGAATTTATCTTCATTCTGAGAGACGACATAATAGGAATGAATGGGCGCTCCATCTCCATCCTGAAATGAAGAATCCTTTGTTTGTTTGTATTAACCCCATTCGCTGAATGATAGTCGTAAGGAGAGAACCTGTCACCCACTTTCCCACACCGTGAGGGGCTTCTCCCCCTGCCTTGTTATACTGATAAAGGGAAAGGCTGAATGGAACATGAAGTAAAGCTTTAGGAATTCCACTCCTGCCTTCTTGTCATGTCCAAGTGAAAAAAGAAAAACACGTAGAGTTATAGATTGGGGCTATAGATTGGGCATGTTTGGCATACCTGAGCCTTCCTGTCAAGGGCCAAACGGGAGGGGTTTGTAGGCTGGGCCCCCTTAGCTCATAACAAGGTTACAGATATATAGAAACATTGGGGTAACAGTCACCCCGCTATAGTTCCAGGGGTACCCAAGGCACAAATAAGCACTCACCCCAAATCCCCCCCTAACTGGCCTTCAGGCTGGGCCCCCTTAGCCCATAACAAGGTTACAGATATATAGAAACATTGGGGTAACAGTCACCCCGCTATAGTTCCAGGGGTACCCAGGGCACAAATAAGCACTCACCCCAAATCCCCCCCTAACTGGCCTTCAGGCTGGGCCCCTTAGCCCATAACAAGGTTACAGATATATAGAAACATTGGGGTAACAGTCACCCTGCTATAGTTCCAGGGGTACCCAGGGCACAAATAAGCACTCACCCCAAATCCCCCCCTAACTGGCCTTCAGGCTGGGCCCCCTTAGCCCATAACAAGGTTACAGATATATAGAAACATTGGGGTAACAGTCACCCTGCTATAGTTCCAGGGGTACCCAGGGCACAAATAAGCACTCACCCCAAATCCCCCCCTAACTGGCCTTCAGGCTGGGCCCCCTTAGCCCATAACAAGGTTACAGATATATAGAAACATTGGGGTAACAGTCACCCTGCTATAGTTCCAGGGGTACCCAAGGCACAAATAAGCACTCACCCCAAATCCCCCCCTAACTGGCCTTCAGGCTGGGCCCCCTTAGCCCATAACAAGGTTACAGATATATAGAAACATTGGGGTAACAGTCACCCCGCTATAGTTCCAGGGGTACCCAGGGCACAAATAAGCACTCACCCCAAATCCCCCCCTAACTGGCCTTCAGGCTGGGCCCCCTTAGCCCATAACAAGGTTACAGATATATAGAAACATTGGGGTAACAGTCACCCTGCTATAGTTCCAGGGGTACCCAGGGCACAAATAAGCACTCACCCCAAATCCCCCCCTAACTGGCCTTCAGGCTGGGCCCCCTTAGCCCATAACAAGGTTACAGATATATAGAAACATTGGGGTAACAGTCACCCTGCTATAGTTCCAGGGGTACCCAAGGCACAAATAAGCACTCACCCCAAATCCCCCCCTAACTGGCCTTCAGGCTGGGCCCCCTTAGCCCATAACAAGGTTACAGATATATAGAAACATTGGGGTAACAGTCAACCCGCTATAGTTCCAGGGGTACCCAGGGCACAAATAAGCACTCACCCCAAATCCCCCCCTAACTGGCCTTCAGGCTGGGCCCCCTTAGCCCATAACAAGGTTACAGATATATAGAAACATTGGGGTAACAGTCACCCTGCTATAGTTCCAGGGGTACCCAGGGCACAAATAAGCACTCACCCCAAATCCCCCCCTAACTGGCCTTCAGGCTGGGCCCCCTTAGCCCATAACAAGGTTACAGATATATAGAAACATTGGGGTAACAGTCACCCCGCTATAGTTCCAGGGGTACCCAGGGCACAAATAAGCACTCACCCCAAATCCCCCCCTAACTGGCCTTCAGGCTGGGCCCCCTTAGCCCATAACAAGGTTACAGATATATAGAAACATTGGGGTAACAGTCACCCTGCTATAGTTCCAGGGGTACCCAGGGCACAAATAAGCACTCACCCCAAATCCCCCCCTAACTGGCCTTCAGGCTGGGCCCCCTTAGCCCATAACAAGGTTACAGATATATAGAAACATTGGGGTAACAGTCACCCCGCTATAGTTCCAGGGGTACCCAGGGCACAAATAAGCACTCACCCCAAATCCCCCCCTAACTGGCCTTCAGGCTGGGCCCCCTTAGCCCATAACAAGGTTACAGATATATAGAAACATTGGGGTAACAGTCAGCCCGCTATAGTTCCAGGGGTACCCAGGGCACAAATAAGCACTCACCCCAAATCCCCCCCTAACTGGCCTTCAGGCTGGGCCCCCTTAGCCCATAACAAGGTTACAGATATATAGAAACATTGGGGTAACAGTCACCCCGCTATAGTTCCAGGGGTACCCAGGGCACAAATAAGCACTCACAGGCAAGTTCCCATTGTCCTGTGATTGTCTATGTTGAATTATTTCCCTTATTAAATTAACACGACTGCTCTTTGCTTGAGTGGAGGAGTTGCACAATCTCACATTTCCCCGTTAGAATGTTCTCGCCGGATTCCTATTGGCCGCCGAGTTTTGTTATTTCCCAGCAGAAGCCGCGTCGGTGAAGAATCATCTGCAAATGATTTATGCCACTTTCAATAGCTATTATGCTTTCTCGCTGAGCACCGAGGCCTCGGTCCCCCAGGAACCTCCCGAATCAGAAATGTGCATTAACACATGGGAAAAATCGCTAAGACAAACACATTGAAACTAATATTTGGTTTAACACTACTTTCCTTCTGCGGAATTCCTGCCTCTCAGGAGAATCGATTAGAACAATTATTTACCGCGCCGTATCCCTACGCCGGGCGTTGATACGCGGAATTATTTCCCATAGTCGGACAGAAGGCGCTAGGTTTTGGTACATCTGCTGTGGTTACAGTCATGTGGTCGCTGGTTTATGGGGTTCAATGAATCAAACCCGGTCTGATAGCGGATGAAGGACCCGAGCGGTCTCGATTAACTGCGCCGATAATCCCCCGGAACTTTGGGTTGGTGGGTGGTTGGCGACTCATTAAAGTGACCCGGGCGTTCTAGAGCCGCCGCCAGATATTTCTAATTAAGGGTTTAGTATTATCTGTGTCAGCTTTCCATAGACGTTTCCCGTCTGCAAAAAAAAAAAAGATGTAACTGAGGAAACATGGGATTTATTATTGAAATTGACACTCATACTCCCCTAAGATGCAGACTTCCTGAAGAAGAACTGAAACCTGGCCCCACATGTAGGGGAACTCCGGCTTCTGAACCAAAATTGATCAAAGAGCCCCACCCAACACAGAAACCCCTAATATCCCTATCCCTGTAATCTGTTCAGGAATAAATCCCATGTTTATATGCTGAAATCCAGCTGCAAAACTGTTCTACTCTTTCTGCATCATTTGTAATCCTGGCAGGGGAGGAGGGACTAAACCACTGATGTTACAGATTGTAACAACTTCCCCACAACTTACAGACAGCATGCAGGAACTACATAACCCACAATGCATTGCACTGGGATGTTCCTTTCCTTATTGACATCACGTGTGCAGCAGGGGATTGTGGGATTGGGAGGAGGCAGGCTGAAGGCACGCTTCTCCTCTTGACTAAAAAACACAAGGCGGGGAGAATGGTGTCATACACTTTGTGTGCCCCTTCCCTTTACAGGAGTTATTGAACCGAGAGGTGATGCCTTAAGAATTGAGATTGTTACTATGGTTGCACTGGATTATTCCATTGGTTAAACTATTAAATGTTATTTTAGAGAGCGTTTGGCCAACTGAGTCGCTTGGATAGCACCCTAGTGTCACCTTGGTAGCTGAGGTATAAGAAGCGTGTGATCCTTCATAGTGCCATAGAGTAGCTTCAGTGTGTCCCATACAAATGACTAAACACAAATGCTGTTGGTTCCTCCATAGTGCCATAGAGTAGCTCTAGATCGTCCCATACAAATGACTAAACACAAATGCTGTTGGTTCCTCCATAGTGCCATAGAGTAGCTCTAGATCGTCCCATACAAATGACTAAACACAAATGCTGTTGGTTCCTCCATAGTGCCATAGAGTAGCTCTAGATCGTCCCATACAAATGACTAAACACAAATGCTGTTGGTTCCTCCATAGTGCCATAGAGTAGCTCTAGATCGTCCCATACAAATGACTAAACACAAATGCTGTTGGTTCCTCCATAGTGCCATAGAGTAGCTCTAGATCGTCCCATACAAATGACTAAACACAAATGCTGTTGGTTCCTCCATAGTGCCATAGAGTAGCTCTAGATCGTCCCATACAAATGACTAAACACAAATGCTGTTGGTTTCTCCATAGTGCCATAGAGTAGCTCTAGATTGTCCCATACAAATGACTAAACACAAATGCTGTTGGTTCCTCCATAGTGCCATAGAGTAGCTCTAGATTGTCCCATACAAATGACTAAACACAAATGCTGTTGGTTCCTCCATAGTGCCATGGAGTAGCTATAGTTTGTCCCATACAAATGACTAAACACACATGCTGTTGGTTTCTCCATAGTGCCATAGAGTAGCTCTAGATAGTCCCATACAAATGACTAAACACAAATGCTGTTGGTTCCCCCATAGTGCCATAGAGAAGCTCTAGATAGTCCCATACAAATGACTAAACACAAATGCTGTTGGTTCCCCCATAGTGCCATAGAGTAGCTCTAGATCGTCCCATACAAATGACTAAACACAAATGCTGTTGGTTCCTCCATAGTGCCATAGAGTAGCTCTAGCTTGTCCCATACAAATGACTAAACACACATGCTGTTGGTTCCCCCATAGTGCCATAGAGTAGCTCTAGATCGTCCCATACAAATTACTAAACACAAATGCTGTTGGTTCCTCCATAGTGCCATAGAGTAGCTCCAGTTTGTCCCATACAAATAACTAAACACAAATGCTGTTGGTTTCTCCATAGTGCCATAGAGAAGCTCTAGATAGTCCCATACAAATGACTAAACACAAATGCTGTTTGTTCATCCATAGTGCCATAGAGTAGCTCTAGATTGTCCCATACAAATGACTAAACACAAATGCTGTTGGTTCCCCCATAGTGCCATAGAGAAGCTCTAGATTGTCCCATACAAATGACTAAACACAAATGCTGTTGGTTCCCCCATAGTGCCATAGAGAAGCTCTAGATTGTCCCATACAAATGACTAAACACAAATGCTGTTGGTTCCTCCATAGTGCCATAGAGTAGCTCTAGATCGTCCCATACAAATGACTAAACACAAATGCTGTTGGTTCCTCCATAGTGCCATAGAGTAGCTCTAGATCGTCCCATACAAATGACTAAACACAAATGCTGTTGGTTCCTCCATAGTGCCATAGAGTAGCTCTAGATTGTCCCATACAAATGACTAAACACAAATGCTGTTGGTTCCTCCATAGTGCCATAGAGTAGCTCCAGTTTGTCCCATACAAATGACTAAACACAAATGCTGTTTGTTCATCCATAGTGCCATAGAGTAGCTCTAGATTGTCCCATACAAATGACTAAACACAAATGCTGTTGGTTCCCCCATAGTGCCATAGAGAAGCTCTAGATTGTCCCATACAAATGCCTAAACACAAATGCTGTTGGTTCCTCCATAGTGCCAAAGAGTAGCTCTAGCTTGTCCCATACAATGAGTGAACAGATGCTGCTGTAGGACTTTCTTTTACCTGGTCAACATAGTCAACACCGACACCTCACCCATTGTAATACTGTCATAATAACAGGTGTATAAAAAGTGATTCTGTCCATATCCGTAGCAGATATGGAGATGGAAATTCCAAACAAGGATGACATTGGGCCATAGATGTGGGTCTATGGAGAGGTCTTCTGCACCAAACCTCCTTGTGATCTGATCCTTGACCCAGGGACTATTGGGTGAACAAGAGGTGACCCACCACTCATGGACATAATTTGGGCAAATAACTGCTTGTTTGGTGAAGCATAGATTCAGCTTTGGAGCTAATAGAAAGCAGGAAGACATAGGCAGGGCATCTAGCAGTAAATGCAACTGAAAGTCTGACATTTATTCTGATTTAAACAGACAGAGAACACAGGAGGTTGTGACACCTGCACTCTCACTATCTGACGGCTCCCACCATAAATAACCAGCACAGTGATTGCAGCTGATTGTAGTCTGTGTGAAAATGCAGAGAGCAATATAACTCCATGCTATCTCGGGGCGACTCCCTTCCAGAGAGTAACCCAATCCCGGGGACCCATTCCAAACGCATAAAAACGACATTTCATTTTTACAGCCCGCGCTCTCAGACTGTGCGCAAATGGCCGTCCTGATTCCATTCCACGTCTCACGTTGTAAAATGATTGTTTCTTATTTTCCAGATGCTCTACAGTCAACAAAATAAATTCCGTCTCCATCGCTGGGGTTGTCGGTTGATGGATTCCAACTGGGTTTAATGGGGGGATGTCCCTTCTCCTCGTCGAGGGGAGATTAGATGTTGCCACTTTGTAAATGAGTGATAATAACTTTATTGATATTCAGGGTTTAGCTTGCAGTCATTTTTATTTGGTTAAGTAGGAATGTATTAAGTGTAGACATTGGCCATACTCAAAGCAACATTAGCTGCTCTATTGGCCACTCCAGACCAAGTCAGCAGCTTATTGGCTAATGTATAAGGTTGACAGACCTTCCGACCAATATCTGTCTTGAGATTGGCCAGATACCGTATTTTCCGCCCTATAAGACGCTCCGGAATATAAGACGCACCCAATTTTAAAAGAAGGAAAATCTAGAAAAAAAAGATTCTGAACCAAATACTGTAGTAAAATATTTCAACTGTATAAAGTTAATTGTCTCTGGGCTCGCACATAATGAGGCTTCCCCCAGGGCTCCCCCCAAGCATCCTTCAGCTTCCCCCAGGGCTCCCCCCAAGTATCCTTCAGCTTCCCCCAGGGCCCCCCCAAGTATCCTTCAGCTTCCCCCAGGGCCCCCCCAAGTATCCTTCAGCTTCCCCCAGGGCCCCCCCAAGTATCCTTCACCTTCCCCCAGGCCCCCCCCAAGTATCCTTCAGCTTCCCCCAGGGCCCCCCCCAAGTATCCTTCAGCTTCCCCCAAGGCCCCCCCCAAGTATCCTTCAGCTTCCCCCAAGGCCCCCCTCAAGTATCCTTCAGCTTCCCCCAGGGCCCCCCTAAGTATCCTTCACCTTCCCCAAGGGCCCCCCCAAGTATCCTTCAGCTTCCCCCAGGGCCCCCCCCAAGTATCCTTCAGCTTCCCCCAAGGCCCCCCCCAAGTATCCTTCAGCTTCCCCCAAGGCCCCCCCAAGTATCCTTCAGCTTCCCCCAGGGCCCCCCTAAGTATCCTTCACCTTCCCCAAGGGCCACCCCCCAAGTATCCTTAGCTGCTTCTGTGCTTTTATAAGGTTGCGCCCTGTGCGTGTGACGTCAGTACGCATGGGCGCAACCTTATAAAATCGAGGATGCGGCAGAGAGCCGCGGCACATAGAGGAGTTCGCCGTATAAGACGCACAAACTTTTCCCCCCTAGTTTTGGGGAAGAAAAAGTATGTCTTATATGGTGAAAAATACGGTAATCCCTGGGTAGATGTGAAAATCCCATTGTGAGGTCCTTGGTTGCCCTTTACTCTATTAATACAGTATGTAGGGTCTATGTTGCATTTCTTTTTATTGAATTAAATAGCAATGTATGAAGTGTAGACACTGGCTATCTAGACCCTTGGTCTAGCTCCTCCAGTGAGGACCTTATTGACCCAACCCATTCCAGCCTAATTCCAACCTATTTCTGACTGAAAATAGACTAGATAATTATCAATTGTCAGGTTTAAAAAGTCCATTGGTCGAGGTCCTCATTTGGGTGCTGATGTTCTTCTCTGGACTGGTTGGTAAAGGTCTCTGGTATGATCCAATAGATTGTTAGGGTAAAAATGTGTGCGTCAGCTGATATGACCCACCACCACGGTGGCTGAATTGGGCAAAGAGCTGCTCTTGAGGTCAACGAGCTATTGGATCTTATGGAGGTCCTCTACCCAATCACACCTTCTGAAAAATTGCTCAATCTGAAGTCCAAGTTGCTTCAGGAAACATAGAGTAGAAAGAATAGGAGGAAAAGGTATTGGGGGAAGGGTGTTACCAACCTTTGGCTATCAGTATGATTCTGGGAGTTGTAGTTTAAGAACACATGGAAGGCCACCAGTTGCCTATTTAGTAACATAGTAAGTTGGGTTGAAAAAAGACATACGTCCATCACGTTCACCCATAATGCCTATATATAACCTGCCTAACTACAAGTTGATCCAGAGGAAGGCAAAAAACCCCATCTGAAGCCTCTCTAATTTGCCCCAGAGGGGAAAAAATTCCTTCCTGACTCCAAGATGGCAATCAGAATTGGAATCGGATATTTAACCAAAAACTATGGGGAATTGTACTTTCTCTTTGGGAACAGACCAATGTCTGAGGGCAGCAGTTCTTGATACACCAAAAGAGAAAGTTAGTTAATAATAACCAAGATTTTATTTTCCTGCCCATCCCTCCTGGCAGCACAATCTGGGTTTTACCCCTGTACTGGCTGGATACAGAAGAGTTAACAAGCAATTCCGTAAATACCAACCCCTTCCCCACCCTCACCAGTCTTTGGCTGATGTCCGGGATGGATAAAGAAGAGGGTGGAAATGCTGCCAGGAGGGATGGGCAGGAAAAGAAAATCTTGGTAAGTATTTATTCATTTTCTCTTTTTCAGGCCATGCCTTGGCAGCATTACAGTTTGGGTTAATACCCCAGCAATCAAGTGGGAGGGAAACAGATGACTGCTTAATAACTGAAATGTAACTTGGCTAAAGCTGTGGCCTACGGTACTAAACGACCAAACTGTGCCAAAGACTCAGATCTAATATCTCATTTTTAGTGCCCATGTTGCAGCCCTGCAGACTGACTCAAGTTGTGCCCCTACTTTTTCTGCCCATGATGGAGCAACGGCCCTCAAGGAATGCACATTTATCCTCTTAGGCACTGGCTTACCCTGTTTTTATAGGCCTTCTGTATCACTGTTACTATCCACCTTCTTAGTAGTCTTGACCACCTAGCCCCCATCTGTCAGTTTTCTGATATTCTTCATTTGTAGGTACATATGCAGGCAGGAATGTACATCTAGAGATCCCCATCTCAGTTCCTCTCATGCCAAAGATTCCAGGATGAAGGCTGGCAAAACAATTGGCTTATGTATATGCAGTGAAGTGACCACTTTGGGCAAGAATTGTAATATTGGCTTAAGAACCACGGAATCCACCTTAAAAATGCCACTGGAGCAGCAACCGTTGGGGGATTGCTCTACACCTCTGGATACTCTTGAGGAAAGGGGTACAGCTTGGCAAATTTAGCCTCCACTGGAACTTTCCTTGACATCTTTTGCCACTTTGGCAAAATAACATCTTGCACCTCTTTGTGGGCATGATCCCTCTTTTTGGGCAAAAAATGCACCTGACTTAGCCTGGTCCTTTTCTTCAAGAACTAAAGTGCATCTCACTGCTTTGATAAGGTTTGGCTCATACTGAATTCACCACCTCAGAAAATCCAACCAGTGTATCTTCAGGTGCCTCCTGGCCTTCAGAACTCTTGGCTTCCTGGATCTTTATGGCTACTGCCAGCTTGATCCAAGCCAATATGTCTCCTTGAGAAATGTCCTTAGATGTTGATGGGGTCTTCTGAAACGGTACAAGCTCCTGAGAAGGCACTATGGTGATCACTGCAAAGGGGTTTCATGCAGAGAAAGTGCATGAAAATTGGGCCAGGAATCTGGTCCCATTGAAGTGGGATAGGATTATGAATGTCCAAAAGGACCAAATTAAAAAATACTGGTGAAGGTGGGAAAAGGGGTGGATATTTCATAGGAGTGCACCAAATCCACTATTTTTGGGTTAGGCAAACCCAAATCCTTCAGGAAAGACTTGGCCATGCACTGAACTGAATCTGAATCCTAATTTGCACATGGAAATTAGGCTATGGAAGGGTTAAACAGAAGTGCATTCATGAAACCAAATGTCATGTGATTTTAAGGATTCGGATTCGGTCGGGCAGACACTTGGATTTGGACGAATCCGAATCCTGCTGAAAAAGGCAGAATCTTTGCCGAATCCTGGATTTGGTGCATCCCTTGTATTTAAAGAATTGCTTGTTAACTCTTCCGTGTCCAGCCAGTACAGGGATATAACCCTTGTTATGCCGCCAAGGGATGGCCAGGAAAGCCAGTTCCATAAAGTCCTCACCATTTATTTTTGCTACTTGGTATCAGGGTCGGAGTGGGCCTGTGGGACACGTGGAAAAAACCTGGTGGCCCCCGATGACCCTGCTGGCCCAGACCTAGTCCCAACTGGCCTCCAGCTGCATCTGCTTGGGGGAAGGGACCAGGCCCTGATTTCTAGCATGACCACAAAGGCCCAGGCCTAGGGTGGCATGCACGGAGCACTGGGGACAGGACACTCGGAGAATGGGGTAGCCTCTGGGGGCGGAGAATGGAGTAGCCTCTAGGTGCCCCATCGCTGGGAGGGTTGGGACCCCCCGTCCAACCCTGCTTGGTATAACTCAGCAAGCAATATGATAGCTCCAACTCATGTAGATATACAGAGAAGGACAGAATGTTAAATTGAAAGCTTAAACAATATATTTGCCCTCAATGCCCTTTAGTAATCGCACAGCAGTTGGAAATGAGCTTGAGCAGAGCCTATTGCCATGAATGCGTTGCGTAGGGGCTTTGCTGCGTAGCCAGATGGTAACCAAGGGCTCCATAGCTGAATATTTTGTATACTTTGGGGGAAGCCAGTTTAGCAGATGTGCGTTGATGTAACCTTTCCATGATGCAGTAGAAAGAGCCCCGGCCGGCCGGCTGGGACACAGAACAGTCTCCGCACAACAACTACAAAAGCCGTAAAACAACAGATGCCGGGGCGACGATTGAGCGGATTAAGATTACAACCACAAAAGGAAATACCTGTACCATAAAATGTTTCACTGAAGGCGCAGGGCAGGCTGATGGCTCTAACAGGTGCCGGGAAAAGCTCGTAATATTTACAGCCGCGCTATATTTAGTAAATACGTTATTGTGTCAGAAATAGTCACTTTCCCATTGTGTAGGAATCAGGGGCTTATTGAGCGTTTCTGTACAACGGGGTAACCTGGGAAGCAAGGACCCAGGCCGACTCTGCGCATATAAAGCAGCGCCCCAAGCTTTAATGGGGGCCTAGGTTGGCGCTAATATATCGAGGAACATTTATGTGTATTAGGAAAAGTATATGAATTTATTTTCTCTGTAAAACCAAGGATGTCTGACACCTATTTACTAGTCCCGTGAAACGGGACAAAAAAACGACGAAAATGTCACGCGTCAAAAAAAAATTGTCGCGCGCGGCTATTATTTTGTCGCCTGTGGCTATTCTTTTGTCGCCCGCGGCTATTATTTTGTCGCCCACGGCTATTATTTTGTCGCCCGCGGCTATTATTTTGTTGCCCGCGGCTATTCTTTTGTCGCCCGCGGCTATTATTTCATTGTGCGGCTATTATTTTGTCGCCCGCAGCTATTCTTTTGTCACCCGCGGCTATTATTTTGTCGCCCGCGGCTATTATTTTGTTGCGCGGCTATTATTTTGTCGCCCATGGCTATTCTTTTGACGCCCGCGACAATTTTTGGAGGCACGGCAAATTTTTCCACGGCAAATTTTTCATTCCGGTTCGCGAAACAATCCGCCAATGGTGAAATGCGGAAATTTGCCGCGAATCCATACCTGGCGAAACATTGCCCATCACTACTATTTACTATTAAAACCAAACTAAGTTGAAGGTAGGGTTGCCATCTTTTGCCATTGGCTAACTCCGGGCAGTGGGGTGGGACCTGATGTCACTGGGTGGGGCAGTGATGTCACGTGGGCTGGGCTATGTAGTTGCAGTGGAGCCGAAGATATTACGTCGTGATCAGCCATTGGTCGATCGCCTCGTCAATCTGAAAGGGTCCTGCCCGGTTTTCTAAATTGGGGAAACTGGGCAGTCGGTTTTGACCTGGACAGCCCTTCCCAAAACTGGCAAGCCTGATTGAAGGGGATCTATAAGGCCAATCGTAAATGAGAGGAATAGTTACGGGATATAAGAACCAAGTCCAAAGGGTATATTCACCATTCAAACTACACAGAAAAAATTCCCTAACATAATCAACACATAAAATTAAGTTTATTCAAGTTCTCCTATCAAAATCAATACACATACCCCAAGATGTGTCTGCCTTACGCATTTCGTACCCCCATGGTACTTAATCATACTATTGTCCGTGTAAGTGGGGAATAAAAGAAACCGCTATATATTCTCCAATGGCAAACCCTTTACTGGTACCAGTGGTGTAACTACTGGGGAGCCCTACCAGGGCCCCGCCCCCCCGGAAGGGCCACCAAAGTAACTGCTCCCCCTGCTGGAGTCATTGCATATGCCGAGGCCCAAAGGTAAGAGCAAGAGTGCCACCTTTTCATGGGCCCTTTACCAGACGATGAGGTGGGGGAGGGACCAAAAGGGGCGGGCCAATGGCATGTTTGGCGACAGAGTTGCAAAAACACGAGGCAAAGAAGAGGGAGGATAAACTGGAAGGCAGTGCGAAAAAGGTATTGGGCAGGATGGAGGGGGAGTGGGGACAGATTTGGGGTGGATCAGGGGGGCTGGAGGCTGAACGACTAGGGATTACTAGTAATGAGTGGAATTTTACACCACGTATGGATTTGCTGGGAAATTCCGTATTTTGCCATTGGTGAATTTTTTGTAAAATGGGCGCACAGATTCGGTGCAAAAAAAAATCACGGAGTGAGGAAAAAGTTGCCGTTGCGTCAAAAAAGTTGCAGCCACATCAAGAAAAAGTCGCGGTCACGTAAAAAAAAGTAACAATCGTGTCAAATACATCATGGTTATGTCACAAAAGTCACGGTTGTGTCAAATACATTGCAGTTGCATAAAAAATGTTGCGGCCGCATCAAAAAAGACGCATTGTAGCTGTGTTTTGTGAATTTCATGAAGTAATCAGGGGCGGCAAAAAAAATGCTCCTGGTAACTTCTTTAAAACAGAAATTCGGCTCTGCTAGCGAAGGTAAGTAGTGATGAGTCAATCTGTTCCGTTTCGCCGGAAAATTTGTGAATCTTTCAAAAGATCAGCAAAACGGCGGAAAATTCGCGAAATGCCAAAAAAGTTGTGCGCCAAAAAAAATTGTCGCCCGCGGCTATTATTTTGTTGCCCGCAGCTATTATTTTGTCACACGGCTATTGTTTTGTCGCCCGCGGCTATTATTTTGTCGCCCGCGGCTATTATTTTGTCGCCCCGGCTATTATTTTGTCGCCCGCGGCTATTGCTTTGTCGCCCACTGCTATTATTTTGTCGCACGGCAATTGATTTGTCGCACGGCTATTGTTTTGTCGCCCGCGGCTATTATTTTGTTGCCCGCAGCTATTATTTTGTCACACGGCTATTGTTTTGTCGCCCGCGGCTATTATTTTATCACACGGCTATTGATTTGGCGCACAGCTATTGTTTTGTCATCCGCGGCTATTATTTTGTCGCGCTGCTATTATTTTGATGCCTGCAACTATTCCTTTTTGACGCAGGCGAATTTTTCCGCGACAAATGTTTTCATCCGTTTCACGAAACAATCCAACAATCCACCAACGCAGAAAATCGCCACGAATCCATGCCTGGCGAAACATTTCGCCCATCACTAAAGGTAAGCACAGGGGGCCAGGAACAGCCATGGGTAACCCCACCTACAGCGCTCGCGCCACTAGAGTAGGTGCCCTTATTGTGCCAATGGGGCAGAGGCAACCAGTACAGGGCAACAGTCATTTACACCTGTTGGTACATGAAATCCCCACTCTGCCCGGTCTCTTTGCCCAAAGTGGGGCTTTTAATTCAGCTGTCACTGTGTTAGTGGGATTCTCCTCAAGCAGAAACTAAACAGAGTATTGAGTTGCCCCCCCTCCCCCCCGTATAAGTGGAATATTCCCCCGCTGGTATCTGCGTGACCCAAGAGAACTGAAGTGTCTATGGGTGTCTCGTGAGCTCTCAAGCACTTCTCCACTCCTAAATCCCCTCTTCTCCCATCACTTTCCTTCGTGGCTGATGAAACCGCTAATGGCCGAGCCGGGCTGATTATCTAAGTGGCGCATTCCTACGTTTGTCAGTCAGGAACATTCCGCGAGCAGATACCTCAGCGGCGGCTGTTATTTCCCGCGCGGCTCGGCCACAAACGATGGAATGAAAGTTGGAAATTCTGCCTTAGGTGTAACCTATAGCAACTAGTGACGCGCAAATGGATTTGCAGCCAATTTCCACATTTGGCGAATTGTTTTGCGAAAGTTCTGCGAAATTTCAGCGCGAAAATTTGTGATAATGTCAAAAAAAGAAGCAGTTGCGTCAAAAAAAATCACTAATTTTCCACCGTTTCACAATTTTTTTTATAGCTGTGCAAGTTTTCCCGCATAGCGAAACGGGACAGATTCGCTCATCGCTAGTTGCCAAGGCAAAAATGTTGCGGCAAAAAAGCGCCCATTGACTTGAATCCATTTGGAGTAAGAAAAAAAGTCACGAATAAAAAATGCCGCCATTAAATGTCGCCTATTGATTTCAACGCGTTTCGCAAATTTTTCGCTGAAGCAAAATGCAACAGATTTGCTCATCACCAATAGCAACCTATTAAATGCTTGCTTTTAAAAAAGCTGGCAGTAAATACTACCAGCTGATTGGTTGCTATGGGTTACTAGACTTGTTTTCTATTTCACACATGTTCAAGGGGAAGTTAATCCCCTCATTGTTTTCTATTTCACCCAGTTTCAAGGGGAAGTTAATCCCATCATTGTTTTCTATTTCACCCAGTTTCAAGGGGAAGTTAATCCCATCATTGTTTTCTATTTCACCCAGTTTCAAGGGGAAGTTAATCCCCTCATTGTTTTCTATTTCACCCAGTTTCAAGGGGAAGTTAATCCCCTCATTGGTTTCTATTTCACCCAGTTTCAAGGGGAAGTTAATCCCCTCATTGTTTTCTATTTCACCCAGTTTCAAGGGGAAGTTAATCCCCTCATTGGTTTCTATTTCACCCAGTTTCAAGGGGAAGTTAATCCCCTCATTGTTTTCTATTTCACCCAGTTTCAATGGGAAGTTAATCCCCTCATTGTTTTCTATTTCACCCAGTTTCAAGGGGAAGTTAATCCCATCATTGTTTTCTATTTCACACATTTTCAAGGGGAAGTTAATCCCCTCATTGTTTTCTATTTCACACATTTTCAAGGGGAAGTTAATCCCATCATTGTGTTGTATTTCACGCAGTTCTATTTCACACATTATTGTTTTCTAAGAATAAGCGCCAACGCTCCAATAAAGAGGGTTCATGGAAACGAACGTCCATTTAAATTTCACGATTCTCAAAAATCGTGAAATTTAAATTAAAATTTGCGAAAAAACGTGAACTTAAATTAAAATTCTCAAAAATTTCGTAGAACTTTCGCCAAAATTTTCAAATTTTTCAGGAAACTTTTGTATAATCAACTTATAAATGATTGTGACTATTAATCCATCCATTGTATTAATCCATAATTAATCCATCATTGATCAAATTTTTTTAATATAAAAACTCTCAGGCGTTTATGTGAGTTTCTAAATGAAAATGCATGAGGGGGGGTCAAAGTGAATGTCCCCTATTACCTTCTCTGATGATGCAAATACAGGTATAGGACCCATTAACCAGAATACTCGGGACCAAGGGTATTCCGGATAAGGGGTCTTTCCGTAATTTGGATCTCAATACCTAAAGTCTACTAAAAAAAATCAATAAAACATTAATTAAACCCCATGAGATTGTTTTGCGTCCAATAAGGATTATTTATATCTTAGTTGGGATCAATTACAAAGTACCGTTTTATTATTACAGAGAAAAGGGAATCATTTAACCATGAAATAAACCCAATAGGGCTGTTCTGCCCCCAATAAGGGGTAATTATATCTTAGTTGGGATCAAGTACAGGTACTGTTTTATTTCTACATAGAAAAAGGAAATCAGTTTTAAAAATCTGAATTATTTGATTAAAATGGAGTCTATGGGAGACAGGCTTTCCGTAATTCGGAGCTTTCTGGATAACGGGTTTCCGGATAAGGGGTTCGATACCTGTATATTTAATTCATTGCATTAAAAAAAATACTCCCGCTGAATTCCGAAGCCTTTGTTTTGACGTGGGATGTATATAATATATATTATTCATATCTTGGCTTGAGCCCCATGGAAAAGCTGGGAGTGGATGGGCCGTTGGCGCGTTCCCAACATGTCTGAAAAGGACATTCTTCAAAATATTAATCTTCCAGCGAGTTATTAATAAGCAGCTTCCAGAAAAATCCACCATTTGACGGTTTCTGGTACGGTTTCTATTAGTACATACTGGTCGTATCTTAAGTGCCTCTTCCCCAATGTAAACAAGTTGAGCTCGGCCGGCCTTCCCCGCACATTAAATAAACCCAATAGGGCTGTTCTGCCCCCAATAAGGGGTAATTATATCTTAGTTGGGATCAAGTACAGGTACTGTTTTATTATTACAGAGAAAAGGGAATCATTTAACCATGAAATAAACCCAATAGGGCTGTTCTGCCCCCAATAAGGGGTAATTATATCTTAGTTGGGATCAAGTACAGGTACTGTTTTATTATTACAGAGAAAAGGGAATCATTTAACCATTAAATAAACCCAATAGGGCTGTTCTGCCCCAATAAGGGGTATTTATATCTTAGTTGGGATCAAGTACAGGTACTGTTTTATTATTACAGAGAAAAGGGAATCATTTAACCATTAAATAAACCCAATAGGGCTGTTCTGCCCCAATAAGGGGTATTTATATCTTAGTTGGGATCAAGTACAGGTACTGTTTTATTATTACAGAGAAAAGGGAATCATTTAACCATTAAATAAACCCAATAGGGCTGTTCTGCCCCAATAAGGGGTATTTATATCTTAGTTGGGATCAAGTACAGGTACTGTTTTATTATTACAGAGAAAAGGGAATCATTTAACCATTAAATAAACCCAATAGGGCTGTTCTGCCCCAATAAGGGGTATTTATATCTTAGTTGGGATCAAGTACAGGTACTGTTTTATTATTACAGAGAAAAGGGAATCATTTAACCATTAAATAAACCCAATAGGGCTGTTCTGCCCCAATAAGGGGTAATTATATCTTAGTTGGGATCAAGATCAAGATACTTGTACCATATTATACAGTTTCATGCAGCCGTGGGTTCTACAGAGAATAAATACGTAATTAAGTTCTACTATTCTGTGAAACCAAAACAGAAGTCTCCATTTCTACATAAACATAATTATGTTCTACAGATCCGTGCCAACATTTCTATGCTTCCTACATGGCTGCGCTGATAAAGTTCCATTCTATACTTATGTTCTAATCTGCTCTGTATATACACAAACATGATTATGTTGTCTGATTGTACAATTCGGTTCTGTGCCAATGTAGCGACGTTCCAGAAATCTCTGCAAATATAACTATGTTCTGTCATTCCGTAACTATTATTCTCTGCAAATGCACAGTAGTGTTTGGAATCCCCCAGAAATGTTCATTTTTTATAACATGTGATCCATAGCACACTGCTAAGCAATGCAAACTCTATTTAAAGGGGAACTCCGACTTCCGAACCAACATTTGTTAAAGCTCCCCCATAACCCAGAGACCCCTAATACCCCTATCCCTGTAATCTGTTCCTTCATAAAGTAGGAATAAATCCCATGTTTATAGGCTGAAATCCAACTGCAAAACTGTTCTACTCTTTCTGCATCATTTGTAATCCTGGCAGGGGAGGAGGGACTAAACCACTGATGTTACAAATTGTAAGAAATCTCAGAAGAGATAAATGTTGGAGAAGATTCTGACAGGGATAAGGAGCCATTTCAGGATTCGTGCCGCTGACCTGTAACTGCCCCGGAGGCCTCATTCTCATTCATTTAGTCTCCCATTGGGCGTCGGTAGTTCTGGAGCCATTAGGGCCCTCACAGTCAATCTCTCTCAACCACATTGTTTTCATTTCTTATTTTTTAAGGCCCAATTAACTTTGTCTTAAATCAGAGAGAAGTTGTGACAATACGTCTGAGAGATGAAGCGGCCGAGTAACTGATGCTGTTCCAGATTAGTCTCCTGTAACCTTATCCAACTTCAAAGTCCTACTGTATTTGTGTCATAGTAACCAGGCACTGGGCTTGGGGGGAGACTTCCCACTACATCTGGCCTCTGTCTCTCTCTATATCTATATTGTGTATTTGTATATTATTATTATTATTATTAACATTTATTTATAAAGCGCCAACATATCCCGCAGCGCTGTACAATAAGTGGGTTTCATACATTGGGCATACAGAGTAACATATAAAGCAATCAGTAACCGATACAGGAGGGGAAGGGAGCCCTGCCCAAAAGAGCTTACACTCTACAAGGAATTACTGCATTTCATACATTGGGCATACAGAGTAACATATAAAGCAATCAGTAACCGATACAGGAGGGGAAGGGAGCCCTGCCCAAAAGAGCTTACACTCTACAGGGAATTACTGCATTTCATACATTGGGCATACAGAGTAACATATAAAGCAATCAGTAACCGATACAGGAGGGGAAGGGAGCCCTGCCCAAAAGAGCTTACACTCTACAGGGAATTACTGCATTTCATACATTGGGCATACAGAGTAACATATAAAGCAATCAGTAACCGATACAGGAGGGGAAGGGAGCCCTGCCCAAAAGAGCTTACACTCTACAGGGAATTACTGCATTTCATACATTGGGCATACAGAGTAACATATAAAGCAATCAGTAACCGATACAGGAGGGGAAGGGAGCCCTGCCCAAAAGAGCTTACACTCTACAAGAGAATATTCAATTGTATTTGGTATAAAGAGGAAATGCACAATTGGTTAAATAGTCTAATCTGAGAGAGTGTCAGTATTAGGGACAAATGGGGAAGAAATACAGTTATTTATTATAAAAATGTCAAAATGTGAGTTTAGCGTTTAATACATAACAACTCCCCCACGTTCTATTCATTTCTATGGGATTTTTACAAGCGTATTTATCAAACGGTGAGTTCTAACTTTCACCCATTGATAAATACACTTCTAAAAAATCCCATAGGAATGAATAGAATGTGGGGGAGTTGTTATGTATTGAACGCTAAACTCACTCCCCTAGGGGCCCCGGCAGCCTACCCAATCCCTTCCCCAAGTGCGCTCACTTTATTCTTACCTTCGATTAGGGATGAGTGAATCTGTCCCGTTTGTTTCAGTGGAAAATTAGTGAAACGACAGCGAAATGGCGAGAAATCTGCGAAACATGTTTGTTGCGCAACTTTTTTCCACCTGTGTCTTTTGGGAAACCGCAGTAGTAGTGGGGGGCGCAACCAAACGATTGCTCTGCGAGGAACGAAGGAGTCGGCCAGGAACGTACGGAGACACAAGGGAAGAGATGGAGTGAGGGGCAGAGGAATGGGGGGCTTTGAAGGTTAGGAGAAGGAGTTTGTAGGATATTCTTTGTTTAATAGGAGCCACGATAAGGACTTTAGCAGGGGAAGGGCCTAAACTCTCCTGGGTGAGAGGAGGAGAATTCTGGCAGCAGTGTTTAATATAGACTGTAGGGGGGAAAGATGGGAGTTAGGGAGGCCGGTTAATAGCAGGTTGCAGTAGTGGTTAGAAAAGGAGAGACTGGAGTCAAAGATCCCCCCCAAACAACGCGCCGAATCAACAGGGTTGATGAGGCAGTTAGAGATAGCCAGGGGGCAGTTAGAGATAGCCAGGGGGCAGTTAGAGATAGCCAGGGGGCAGTTAGAGATAGCCAGGGGGCAGTTAGAGATAGCCAGGAGGCAGTTAGAGATAGCCAGGAGGCAGTTAGAGATAGCCAGGGGGCAGTTAGAGATAGCCAGGGGGCAGTTAGAGATAGCCAGGAGGCAGTTAGAGATAGCCAGGGGGCAGTTAGAGATAGCCAGGAGGCAGAGATTTGACTCTCAGTTTCGACTGTTAACAAAGTCACTACCTTAAGGTGGCCATACACGTGGCGATCTGACGATGTTTCGTACGACCATCGAAACGAGGTTTCCTACATTATTATTGGTGCGTGTATGGCCACCTTTAGATGCATTGGGAGAGAGAGATCTGCGCACTGGGGAAGCGCCGGCGGCATCGGGTCGGTGTCGGTGTCCCGCTGGCCCAGTCTGACCCTCTAACTTTATACCAAATACAAATCAATATTCTCTATATATAAATTTGATTTCTGAAAGAACGATATATAAAGAGAGGCCAGCAGGGTCGGACTGGGGGTGCAGTCCCCCAATGGCCCCCACTGCTTTCACCCCCCCCCCCGCAGAAGCCCCCAACACCCTCCCACCCCCTCCCCCGAGTGCTCCTAAAAGAAACTTATGTGCGGCGCATTGGGGGAGGGAGACAGCAGATCACGGGAGCACCCTGGTGGGGGATCGGATCTGGGCCACTGGGGCCCACCGGGTTTTTTCCCGGTACCCCGACGGCCCAGTCCGACGCTGGAGGCCAGACGTACTAACTGATAGATACCATTAACTTATGTCAAAAATCTCACTTTTTATTCAGGTTTTTTGCACTGAAGAATTTTCTAATATTTGAAAAGTGAAACGGGACAGATTCGCTCATCGCTATAATCAAAATAAACCCCATATATGCCCTTTAGCCCACTGATTTAATTACAGTTTCATGAAAATAAAATGTTTAATTATCCAAGTTCTGGTCGAGCCAATAGCATCTGGGCCTGAGACTGGGTAGGCTGGGGGCTTATTATCTACCAAAGCTTATTTTCCTATTCTGAAATGTGATATCCGAGACCCCTATCCCTACAAACATTAGCGATGGGAGATGCTCAAGAGGAGACATTCGAGGAAGGAGCTAAAAGCCCATGATGATCACAGAAGATGACAGTTCTGCTCGCTGCCAGTTCGGCCCTGACATTTGCCACATTTCAGGTCACATCTCATTAGCTAACGGCTCGTTGTTTCAGCAACGTCTCTGCTTCAGTAACTCATCCGAAACGTCGTTCATTTTCACCAAAACGCGTCCTTTCAAGCCCATTCCTTTCACAGGAGCCACTTAGAGAGAAGATTCCATTTCCGTGTCGGATAACGACACTCCGTTAAGACGCATTTACTTACATTTGTATTTTATTTTTTTCATGCTCCGTGAACTAAAACTTGACTTTTTCATGGGAAAAAAACACGATTTATTTCGCCATTATGCGTCAAAACTGCGACCAATGCAAAAAAATGCCATCTAAAAGCAATGGGCAGCCATTTCCAATTGGACGATTTTCTTTTGCTTCGTGGTACAGGTATGGGATCCCTTATCCGGAAACCCATTATCCAGAAAGCTCCGAATTACGGAAAGCATGTCTCCCATAGACTCCATTTTAATCAAATAAATTAAAATTTTAAAACTGATTTCCTTTTTCTCTGTAATAATAAAACAGTACCTGTACTTGATCCCAACTAAGATATAATTACCCCTTATTGGGGCAGAACAGCCCTATTGGGTTTATTTAATGGTTAAATGATTCCCTTTTCTCTGTAATAATAAAACAGTACCTGTACTTGATCCCAACTAAGATATAATTACCCCTTATTGGGGGCAGAACAGCCCTATTGGGTTTATTTAATGGTTAAATGATTCCCTTTTCTCTGTAATAATAAAACAGTACCTGTACTTGATCCCAACTAAGATATAATTACCCCTTATTGGGGGCAGAACAGCCCTATTGGGTTTATTTAATGGTTAAATGATTCCCTTTTCTCTGTAATAATAAAACAGTACCTGTACTTGATCCCAACTAAGATATAATTACCCCTTATTGGGGGCAGAACAGCCCTATTGGGTTTATTTAATGGTTAAATGATTCCCTTTTCTCTGTAATAATAAAACAGTACCTGTACTTGATCCCAACTAAGATATAATTACCCCTTATTGGGGGCAGAACAGCCCTATTGGGTTTAATTAATGTTTTATTCTTTTTTTAGTAGACTTAAGGTATGGAGATCCAAATTACGGAAAGACCCCTTATCCGGAATACCCTTGGTCCCGAGCATTCTGGATAATGGGTCCTATACCTGTATTAGAAGTTTTTTGATTTTTTGGATGCTCTATTCGTTGAAAAACATGAAAAATTAATGGGTTTTTTCATTCGTCAGTTTGGATCTGTTAATAAATGACTAGCCGTTCGTGGTTTTAGTGGAAATTATTTCCTTTCAATGAACTCTAAAACCATGAAAATGAGAATTTTGATCATTGATTGACTAAAACATGTTTTTTTTTATTTTTCAAATTCGACTAAATTCGTTTCCCCGAATGTTTAATATTTACTAGAAAAAAGGCTCGAGGAAAAGTTGTCGTAGCTGCAAAAATCGCAACTTTATCGAACAGTTGCTGCGACAATTAGAGTTTTTGGACAAAACCCAGCGAAATATCTTAAGTTTCAAGGCAAAAGAAAGAACTTCAAGGAAAGGGAAGGGACCTCTGCCATTGGCTCCTACATGAACTCGGCAAGTTTAACCTGGCGAATTGTTGAATTTGGATTTTTAGCCAATTAGACGCGTAGCAAATCTCGGAAAATTCGTAGCGTTTTTTCCGAATTGAGTTTAAAATAAAAAAAATCAATGGTTAGTTACTGAGCCCCTAACTGTTTTTACTTTGCCTTCTCAAACCATTCGAAAATCATCAGATGCCTGTATATCTAAGGTTTTGATGTATATGGGCCCGATTCACTAAAGTCCGAAATAAGGAGTGCTATTTATAGCATGCGTTAAAAATCTTATCACTTCTTATTTTTCACTCGATTCACTAAAAGGACACTTGTCATAATTAAGAAGCGATGTTCTTGGCGTTATTTATCTTACGATGACATATTTTCAAGCAATATATTACGCAGCGCACAAGATATTACGCAGCGTGCGATATTTTACGCAGAGCGCAATATATTACGCACGTAACCATTACTAGGGATGTAGCGAACCTCAAAAAAAAAGTTTGCGAACCTGTTCGCAAACTTCCGCCGAAAATTGCGAATATTCATGAACTTTGCGAACCTCATAGACTTCAATGGGAAGGCGAACTTTAAAACCTAGAAAAGCCATTTCTGCCCAGAAAACTGATTTTAAAGTTGTTTAAAGGGTGCCACGACCTGGACAGTGACATGCAGGAGGGGGATCAAGGGCAAAAACCTCTGAAAAATTGACACACGCCGTTTTTCGAAATGATCGGTAATTTTGCGACTTTTTCGTATTTTCCGGCGCTTTCGTAAAGTTATCGTAAGTTTTGCGACTTTTTCGGAGCTTTCGTAACGTTATCGTAAGTTTTGCGACATTTTCGGAGCTTTCGTAACGTTATCATAAGTTTTGCGACTTTTTCGGAGCTTTCGTAACGTTATCGTAAGTTTTGCAACTTTTTCGGAGCTTTCGTAACGTTATCGTAAGTTTTGCGACTTTTTCGGAGCATTCGTAACGTTATCGTAAGTTTTGCAACTTTTTCGGAGCTTTCGTAACGTTATCGTAAGTTTTGCGACTTTTTCGGAGCATTCGTAACGTTATCGTAAGTTTTGCGACTTTTTCGGAGCATTCGTACCGTTATCGTAAGTTTTGCGACTTTTTCGGAGCTTTCGTAACGTTATCATAAGTTTTGCGACTTTTTCGGAGCATTCGTAACGTTATCGTAAGTTTTGCGACTTTTTCGGAGCATTCGTACCGTTATCATAAGTTTTGCGACTTTTTCGGAGCATTCGTAACGTTATCGTAAGTTTTGCGACTTTTTCGGAGCTTTCGTAACGTTATTGTAAGTTTTGCGACTTTTTCGGAGCATTCGTAACGTTATCGTAAGTTTTGCGACTTTTTCAGATCATTCGTAACGTTATCGTAAGTTTTGCGACTTTTTCGGAGCTTTCGTAACGTTATCGTAAGTTTTGCGACTTTTTCGGAGCTTTCGTAACGTTATCGTAAGTTTTGCGACTTTTTCGGAGCATTCGTAACGTTATCGTAAGTTTTGCGACTTTTTCGGATCATTCGTAACGTTATCGTAAGTTTTGCGACTTTTTCGGAGCTTTCGTAACGTTATCGTAAGTTTTGCGACTTTTTCAGAGCATTCGTAACGTTATCGTAAGTTTTGCGACTTTTTCGGAGCATTCGTAACGTTATCGTAAGTTTTGCGACTTTTTCGGAGCATTCGTACCGTTATCGTAAGTTTTGCGACTTTTTCGGAGCATTCGTAACGTTATCGTAAGTTTTGCGACTTTTTCGGAGCTTTCGTAACGTTATCGTAAGTTTTGCGACTTTTTCGGAGCATTCGTAACGTTATCGTAAGTTTTGCGACTTTTTCGGATCATTCGTAACGTTATCGTAAGTTTTGCGACTTTTTCGGAGCTTTCATAACGTTATCGTAAGTTTTGCGACTTTTTCGGAGCTTTCGTAACGTTATCGTAAGTTTTGCGACTTTTTCGGAGCATTCGTAACGTTATTGTAAGTTTTGCGACTTTTTCGGAGCATTCGTAACGTTATCGTAAGTTTTGCGACTTTTTCAGATCATTCGTAACGTTATCGTAAGTTTTGCGACTTTTTCGGAGCTTTCGTAACGTTATCGTAAGTTTTGCGACTTTTTCGGAGCTTTCGTAACGTTATCGTAAGTTTTGCGACTTTTTCGGAGCATTCGTAACGTTATCGTAAGTTTTGCGACTTTTTCGGATCATTCGTACCGTTATCGTAAGTTTTGCGACTTTTTCGGAGCATTCGTACCGTTATCGTAAGTTTTGTGATTTTTTCGGTGCCGGCGAACCCAAATTGCGAACATCACGAAAAGTTCGCGAATTTGCGGACTTGCGAACACCCGATGTTCGCGCGAATTAGTTCGCCGGCGAACAGTTCGCTACATCTCTAACCATTACTTTCTGAAAACCACCATTTCCCTGAAAACTGGAGGATGCATCACTCTAGGGCCAACATATACTGTATATACTCGAGTATAAGCCTAGTTTTTCAGCACCCAAAATGTGCTGAAAAAGTCACCCTCGGCTTATACTCGAGTCGGGTGCCATGGGTCCCTCCAGACTAGCACCCTGTGTCCTTTGTGTGCAAATTAGGCCACCCACAAGACGCTCCATTGCCCTGGCCCGCTCCCAATTCATCTCTATCTACCATCCTCATCTGCCCCATTCTGCACTAGACATTGCACTTTATATTCTATATTAACTATATATAGTTTTGAATCATTTTAACTCTGTGTTTTAGCTGGGTTGCTGATTGAGCTAAGGGAGTAGTACTCTTAAGGTATCATTGTTGATACCATATTGTTTTTGCTGACCCTCTTCTCCACTTACAGAGCTAATTTACTGTTTTTCTTTTAAATAAATATTTAAAAACATATTCCCCATTGATGCCTCATTTAATGTAATTGTATTGGTATTTATTTTGATTATTGAAACTTAGCAATAGCCGCTGCATTTCCCACCCTAGGCTTATACTGGAGTCAATAAGTTTTTCCAGTTTTCTTAGGTAAAATTAGGTACCTCGGCTTATATTCGGATCGGCTTATACTCGAGTATATACGGTACTTGAAAAAATACGACCGCAAACTCCATGTTGTGTTGCCAATAGCTCACGAACCGCAATTTTCTTTAAGTACCGCCTGCCCCAAGTAGGGTTAATATTCACACAGATTAACACGATATTTTGCACGTTTAACGCTTCATATGTGTTTGTGAATCATGCGTTAGTACTATTTCTATTCGCTAATTAACGAAATGCGTTTTTTTTGTGCATGTGATATGCGGATTAACACATGCGAAATGACTTTGATGAATCGGTACTTAATTATCGCATGCTTTTTAATGAAAAAAACTATGCGATAAGCGTTATTGACCTTTAGTGAATCGCATAGTTTTTTTCATTAAAATATGTCATCGTAAGATAAATAACGCCAAGAACATCGCTTCTTAATTATGACAAGTGTCCTTTTAGTGAATCGAGCGAAAAATAAGAAGTGATAAGATTTTTAACGCATGCTATAAATAGCACTCCTTATTTCGGACTTTAGTGAATCGGGCCCTATATGTCTATCCGGTCTTCTTATTCCTGGAGTAGGGGTAGGCTGAAGTGATGCCTGCCTAGAGACCCCCCAACCATCTGCGTCTCTTTGGGAACCTTTGGGATACTCACAAAGCAGCTGGAACCTACCTAAACGGGTGGCATGTGATGTCACTTCCGGTTTCCATGATGTCACTTCCGGTTTTCATGTCACTTCCGGTCAATGCACGGCTTAATTTGGGAGCCGGTTGGGTGAGCTTGCATGGGGATAAGAAAGCAGGTGTGGGATGAGGCTTAGGGTAAGCGAGTACTGGTTGGGTGCAGGTCTGAATATATAAACCCGCGCAGGTCTCTACCCTAGGCAGTTGCCCCTTTTGCCTCCCCCTAGTTCTGCCCTTGCCTGGCTGGACCCCTTAGCCACCATTCTAAAGGAGAAGTTCCTTACTGCCCAAGTGGAGCTTACAGTCTAGTATATTTTTAGGCTTTTGGCTGTGGAAGGAAACCCATGAAGAACATTCAGCCTCCGCATAGGAGGTCATTCAACTTATTTTTGAACCCCACCAACATACTATCAGCTAAGTGGCAGATGAGATTTAATGTGGATAAATGTAAGGTCATGCACCTGGGATGTAAAAATATGCCCCCACTTATACCCTTAATGGGACTGCACTAGGCAAATCCATAATGGAGAAGGAGCTTGGAGTCCTTGTAGATAATAAACTTGGCTGTAGCAAGCAATGCCAGGCAGCAGCTGCAAGGGCAAATAAGGTTTTGAGCTGTATTAAAAGGGGTATAGATTCACGGGAGGAGGGGGTTATTCTTCCCCTTTACAGAGCACTGGTAAGGCCCCATCTAGAATATGCTGTTCAGTTTTGGTCTCCAGTGCTCAAATGGGACATTATTGAGTTAGAGAGGGTCCAGAGAAGGGCAACTAAGCTGGTAAAGGGTATGGGAAGTCTCAGTTATGGGGAAAGACTGGCCCAGTTGGGTCTGTTTACACTGGAGAAGAGGCGCTTAAGAGGTGACATGATGACTATGTATAAATATATAAAGGGATCATATAATAACCTTTCTAATGTTTTATTTACCAGTAGGTCCTTCCAACGGGCACGAGGGCACCCACTCCGTTTAGAAGAAGGGAGGTTCCATTTAAATATTCGGAAAGGATTTTTTACAGTGAGAGCTGTGAGGTTCTGGAATTCCCTCCCCGAATCAGTCGTGCTGGCTGATACATTATATAACTTTATATAGGGGCTGGGTGGATTCTTAGCAAGTGAGGGAATACAGGGTTATGGGAGATAGCTCTTAGTACAAGTTGCCCCAGGGACTGGTCCGATTGCCATCTTGGAGTCAGGAAGGAATTTTTTCCCCTCTGAGGCAAATTAGAGAGGCTTCAGATGGGGTTTTTTGCCTTCCTCTGGATCAACTAGTAGTTAGGCAGGTTATATATAGGCATTATGGTTGAACTTGATGGACGTATGTCTTTTTTCAACCCAACTTACTATGTTACTATGTTACTATGTTACTATGTTACTATGTTCATCGCAAACTTTTAAAACTGTAATAAATGAAATCACGATAGAATAATTGACAAACGGCTAAGAACTAATCTCAGAATTATTCTCACAAAAGCCCCCACCCCCTGAAAGAAAATGTCACTTTCTGGGACGTTCCATTACACTGGGAGAAGCAGAGGTGCCTACTGACATAACACAACGTGGGATTGTACCATTCAGAATATCGTTTCTGAGCCGCTCATTGGTGGAGGTTTTCGGGTAATTGGTGCGGTCAGTAAATATGGGCTTCCCCTGAGTGCAAGTTAGTGAGACATAAAGGCAATATATACATTTTATGCCAAGACTTTTCAACGTACGTCAACAGTCAGTTGGTCAACAGAAAGTTTAGTATTTCTATACGGAGAAATCGTGAGTGGTGACAAGTGTGGGAGATAAACGCTCGGCAAGGGAGGTTTTGTTCTAGATACAGATCTACTTTGTGCCTCCACGAAGCCTCAGCCAGAATGTAAAGCACAAATATTTACTATGTTCTACGTAAGAACCGAGCAGCAAATACATTTGTCATTAGGGGCTCCTACATCCCCTCCTTGGCGCACAACTATCCGATCTGTTGTCTTCTGGTTGGATAGTGAACCAATCAATGATGGAGGTCAGGATTTGATAAGGTTGCACCCATATTCTGGGGAGAGGCCACATTTGAAGGTCTTTATCAGCAGTGTTGCCCCTTGTTTATTAAATTATCTGCTCCAAACCAACAAATTGGGGTTAAACCAAATTTGAATGCAGCTGTGGGCAGAGGTGGCTTTTTGTTACCCAATTCATCGGTGATTTGAGCTGCTACCATGAGATATACTCAGTAGGATACTGCCCCCAGATTTTCTTTTATTCTGTATACATGATCCTCTGTGTCAGACTTCCTGTTCTCAGAAAAATCTTTCAGGTCATGGCATGAGTCTGCTCAGTTTGCTCCTCTATCCCCCTCCATACTCCTCCTCCCCCTCTCATCTCAACTCTCTCCCCCTCCCCTGTCTGCTGTAACCCGATCTACCAGCAGCTAGAGCTGCAGCATGGAAGCTACTGAGACCAAGCTAAAATGGCAGCTGCTATCTTAAACAAACAAAAGGAGTTTGTAGGGCTGTTACTCAGGTATGGTAAAGCTTTCTACAGAATAAATATAGCGTTCTAGCTTGCACTATGGTTACTTATCTATTGGCAGTAAAATGACTAAATGACGTCCCTTCCTTCCTTCTTCCTTCATTTAGGGACATTTTTGGGTAAAATGCATTTACCTATCTTAGATACTCCTGGAAGCAAATCTATAGAGCCAGATTTTGATGAGGGCCATTTTGACTGCCACTTTCCCTTATGTATGGGATCAGCCTTCTAGCTCCAATTTTGCCAAGTGGCCTTTACAAGACCAGATTCCTACTGTCCCACCCAATGCTGTGAAGGCTCCATTTCTTCTAGAGAAATTCTCTACTAAAACTAGATTTCTTGGTTTTAGATTTCCCGTGAATAACCAGATTTCCTTGTTATGGGCTAAGGGGGCCCAGCCTGAAGGCCATTTAGGGGGGGATTTGGGGTGAGTGCTTATTTGTGTCCTGGGTACCCCTGGAACTATAGCAGGGTGACTGTTACCCCAATGTTTCTATATATCTGTAACCTTGTTATGGGCTAAGGGGGCCCAGCCTGAAGGCCAGTTAGGGGGGGATTTGGGGTGAGTGCTTATTTGTGCCCTGGGTACCCCTGGAACTATAGCAGGGTGACTGTTACCCCAATGTTTCTATATATCTGTAACCTTGTTATGGGCTAAGGGGGCCCAGCCTGAAGGCCAGTTAGGGGGGGATTTGGGGTGAGTGCTTATTTGTGCCCTGGGTACCCCTGGAACTATAGCGGGGTGACTGTTACCCCAATGTTTCTATATATCTGTAACCTTGTTATGGGCTAAGGGGGCCCAGCCTGAAGGCCAGTTAGGGGGGGATTTGGGGTGAGTGCTTATTTGTGCCCTGGGTACCCCTGGAACTATAGCGGGGTGACTGTTACCCCAATGTTTCTATATATCTGTAACCTTGTTATGGGCTAAGGGGGCCCAGCCTGAAGGCCAGTTAGGGGGGGATTTGGGGTGAGTGCTTATTTGTGCCCTGGGTACCCCTGGAACTATAGACTCTGTTCTACGCTCGGCCAACGCTCGCAATTTCATTCTTTCTCGCCCGCCACCTCATAGTTGTGGAATGTTTGGTGGTTCCATCACAGGCCCGTCTATAAGGAGGCCCGGGATTTGGCAGAGATCTCTTTCTGGAATTAACGCAGGGATTTGTGTGTGGGGGGATGTTGGGCTGAGTGGAAGAAAAACAAATAAACGAAAAAATAATTTTTTTAAAAAAAACAGAACATGAAGCGAATTCTCCCGGGAACCAAATAAAAGATTTGTTTCCCCTTTATTACTAATAACATATGTTCTGGCATGAGCTTTGCACGTTGTTAACCCCCTCGCGATGCTGCTTTATCTCTCTTTAGGATACGGACTTATTGCTTTTGAAATATGAAAAGCCCGAGTCTTCTCTGGTTCTATAGGGGGGAAAGTGACTTCATTTATACCTGTGTTCCATATCCTGCTCTCTCCGATGGGCTGGGCGCGGGGGGGATAAGTCTTCGCCATTTTTACAGCTTTCCAGTGATTTCTCCACTTTCTTCATTCCTTCAGTCATTTATGTAACCTTTACGTAATGGGGATTTAGCAGTTTAACACAGGAAATGTACAGTCTGCACTTAAAGGAGAAGGAAAGATACAAACTCAGTAGCTTTATCAGAAAGGTCTATGTAATTACAGCCATAAGCACTCACAGAAACATTGAGTCCTCTATCAAAAGAAACACAGGATTTATTTTCTTCTTTTTGCATACAGGTTCTTCTGTGTAAAATTTCCTTTTCTTCAGGGCATGGCCCGAATCTGTGAAGCTCTCTCCTCACTCCATCCCTTCTCCCGCTCCCTCTCCCATCAGAATTCGCTCCCCCTCCCAATATCCCTTATTCTGTATTAATGATCCTCTGTGTCAGACTTTCTGCTCTCAGAAAAATTCTTCAGGGCATGGGCACGAGTCTGCTCAGTTTGCTCCTCTCTCCCCCTCCCTTCTCCTCCTCCCTGTCCCATCCCAACTCTCTCCCCCTCCCCTCTCTTCTGTAATCTGAACTACCAGCAACTGGATTTGCAGCACAGAAGCTACTGAGACCAAGTTAAAATGGCAGCTGCTATCTTAAACAAACAGAGGGAGCTTCTAGGGCTGTTACTCAGCTATGGTAAAGCTTTAAGGAACTCCTCAGTGACTTATAATATCCCTATATGTTACAATAGGGGGCACTTTATTCACTATATATTATAAGGAACTCCTCGGGGACTTATAATATCCCTAGATGTTACAATAGGGGGCACTTTATTCACTATATATTATAAGGAACTCCTCAGTGACTTATAATATCCCTATATGTTACAATAGGGGGCACTTTATTCACTATATATTATAAGGAACTCCTCGGGGGCTTATAATATCCCTATATGTTACAATAGGGGGTACTTTATTCACTATATATTATAAGGAACTCCTCGGGGGCTTATAATATCCCTATATGTTACAATAGGGGGCACTTTATTCACTATATATTATAAGGAACTCCTCGGGGGCTTATAATATCCCTATATGTTACAATAGGGGGTACTTTATTCACTATATATTATAAGGAACTCCTCGGGGGCTTATAATATCCCTATATGTTACAATAGGGGGCACTTTATTCACTATATATTATAAGGAACTCCTCGGGGGCTTATAATATCCCTATATGTTACAATAGGGGGCACTTTATTCACTATATATTATAAGGAACTCCTCGGGGGCTTATAATATCCCTATATGTTACAATAGGGGGTACTTTATTCACTATATATTATAAGGAACCCCTCGGGGACTTATAATATCCCTATATGTTACAATAGGGGGCACTTTATTCACTATATATTATAAGGAACTCCTCAGTGACTTATAATATCCCTATATGTTACAATAGGGGGCACTTTATTCACTATATATTATAAGGAACTCCTCGGGGGCTTATAATATCCCTATATGTTACAATAGGGGGTACTTTATTCACTATATATTATAAGGAACTCCTCGGGGGCTTATAATATCCCTATATGTTACAATAGGGGGCACTTTATTCACTATATATTATAAGGAACTCCTCGGGGGCTTATAATATCCCTATATGTTACAATAGGGGGTACTTTATTCACTATATATTATAAGGAACTCCTCAGGGACTCGGTGTAATTCGCCAAACGTGCTCCCAGGGTTCCTGCGCACAAACCTCTCCCACAATCTGGAGAGTGGAGGCCTCATTCCCATTTCGGACAAAGCGTTTCCGGATGACCGGGCAGCGCCACAGTTTACATACCCACATTGCAGTGAATGGTACCATTTGCAAAGGGCAGAAAGAAGTACGGACTATTGAGCGGAACACAGCGGAACCAGCCAGATGTGGCCACGGAAATGTTTATACGATGTATACCTCTCCCGGGGGGGATTCTAACCGCGTTGCTGGCGCCGCTCCATCCCAGCGGGAAATATTTCAGATAGCGAAATTGACATTTTCTGCCTATTCAGATGGTTTCCCCGCACGTGACATTTTTAACATGCAACTTTTCATTTCCTTACTCCTAATGCATTAAAATCAATGGGCGTTTTTTGCGCCAACTCTTTTGTCAATGGCCATTTGTTCTCATTCCAAATGATTCTCATCCTCAATGTTCTCATTCATGGTTAAATGATTCCCTTTTCTCTGTAATAATAAAACAGTACCTGTACTTGATCCCAACTAAGATATAATTACCCCTTATTGGGGCAGAACAGCCCTATTGGGTTTATTTCATGGTTAAATGATTCCCTTTTCTCTGTAATAATAAAACAGTACCAGTACTTGATCCCAACTAAGATATAATTACCCCTTATTGGGGGCAGAACAGCCCTATTGGGTTTATTTCATGGTTAAATGATTCCCTTTTCTCTGTAATAATAAAACAGTACCTGTACTTGATCCCAACTAAGATATAATTACCCCTTATTGGGGCAGAACAGCCCTATTGGGTTTATTTAATGGTTAAATGATTCCCTTTTCTCTGTAATAATAAAACAGTACCTGTACTTGATCCCAACTAAGATATAATTACCCCTTATTGGGGCAGAACAGCCCTATTGGGTTTATTTAATGGTTAAATGATTCCCTTTTCTCTGTAATAATAAAACAGTACCTGTACTTGATCCCAACTAAGATATAATTACCCCTTATTGGGGGCAGAACAGCCCTATTGGGTTTATTTAATGGTTAAATGATTCCCTTTTCTCTGTAATAATAAAACAGTACCTGTACTTGATCCCAACTAAGATATAATTACCCCTTATTGGGGGCAGAACAGCCCTATTGGGTTTATTTCATGGTTAAATGATTCCCTTTTCTCTGTAATAATAAAACAGTACCTGTACTTGATCCCAACTAAGATATAATTACCCCTTATTGGATGTAAAACAAATCTATTGGGTTTGATTCATGTTTTATTGATTTTTTAGTAGACTTAAGGTATGGAGATCCAAATTACAGAAAGACCCCTTATCCAGAATACTCTTGGTCCCGAGCATTCTGGATAATGGGTCCTATACCTGTACTTCTCTCCATATATATATATAGTAACGCTAAACAATAGGTGTTATTTAAATATGTTTATAACAGTGACTTGATCACTAGAATCTTGTATTTATATATATATAAAAACTTTTGGGTTTCCAGATTTAATTTACACTTATATTTCTTTGTTTATCTTTAAAGACAGAGCAATAGTCTTCCCCTCCCATCCACATAGCTTATTGGCTCATTACCCCCACGCAGAAACAAACAGGCTTTTGCAATGAACGGGTAGAAGGTAGTTAGATATTATTAAAGTTATTCAGGTGAAACACGTTTTCCCTTTGATTTTATGAGCAAACAGACTCGGAGGTGTTTTTAATTTCCGACTGGCAAGGAAGGAACATCAGGTGCCGCTCGGATTCCAGTTTTTATAGCCGAAAGCCTCAAATGCTGTGTCTGATATTCATTCTGTGTGTCGTACTTACCTGAGCAAATCTTATGGGATGGGAATGTGTTTCAGATGCTAGAAAGTGCAAAATGTCATTTTATTATTTCATATGTTGGAAAAAACAACAAGGATGGGAGCGTGGAAGGGAGACAGGGGAAAGTGTTGGAAGGGTTACTGCCTGCCCTGCTCTCATTTCCCTACAGAAATAGGGGTTGGTAGCACTAGGTAGGTACCTAATATATAGGGGCAGAGACAGGGGAAAGTGTTGGAAGGGTTACTGCCTGCCCTGCTCTCATTTCCCTACAGAAATAGGGGTTGGTAGCACTAGGTAGGTACCTAATATATAAGGTATAGAGAGTATTGTTCAAGGGGTACCCAAGGCACAAATCCCCCCCTAACTGGCCTTCAGGCTGGGCCCCCTTAGCCCATAACAAGGTTACAGATATATAGAAACATTGGGGTAACAGTCACCCCGCTATAGTTCCAGGGGTACCCAGGGCACAAATAAGCACTCACCCCAAATCCCCCCCTAACTGGCCTTCAGGCTGGGCCCCCTTAGCCCATAACAAGGTTACAGATATATAGAAACATTGGGGTAACAGTCACCCCGCTATAGTTCCAGGGGTACCCAGGGGACAAATAAGCACTCACCCCAAATCCCCCCCTAACTGGCCATATGCACCTCAGTTGGCTCATTTCCAAACACGTTTTTACTAACGATTCTCCTACATTTGCTAATAGCCAATTAGTGTGGCCTTGGGAAGGGTCTCCCAACATTTCCATGACTTTGGCTCAGTATAAAGCTTCACCTCAGTGCTATCCTGTGACACAAACTCACATTTTAATCCCAGTATCTCTCTATCCTATGGGGATTTATGAGACCAATGAAGGAATCTCGCCCCTAACAGTTCCTTTGGGTCAGGACTTTCCCTGAACTCTCGTTTCTCCGTCGGCCCCAGAAACACAGATATAAAGAACAACATGTGATTCAGATAACGAGGTAGGAAGGTAATAACGAGTTCCTTGGGTTCTGCGTTCATCTGGAAGACCATCTGCTGTTTAATAATCTCTGCGTGTCGGATGCAGTTCCCGTGTGTTTGTGCCGCGGTGACGCCGTAGCCCCGCGCTGAGAGCCTCAGACATGTCTGACTTCATTGGCCAAAACTCGCAAGGAAATCAGAACATTTGTTGACGGAGAAAGAACAGAATCTCCTCTGAAGGAGGAGAATGTTTATGGTCAGTATGAAACTGAAGCCAAATCCTTGTAACAAAAATATATAAGGAAAGTTTGGATGAAAGATAAATTCCGACAGTGACACACAATGGAATCTATAGGATCTATATAGAAAGCAAAATATCTGAAACCAACACTCTCTCATTGATTTAAGGGGAGAACCAAATGCCCAGGTAGGAGGCTGCCGAGTCCTTCAGGCCAAATGCTGTTTGGGGTGGGACAGAGAAGGGGGAGAACCTGAACAGCCTAGAACTGGACAGAAGAAGCAGGACCAAGTCAGGACTGGACCAAGATCAAGTCAAGACAGGACTAAGTCTGCACATGGACTAGGACAAAAGCAGGACTTAAACAGGACAAAGGCAAAACTGGAACAGGACAAAGGGAGTAATGGTGTAGGACTAAGACAGGACCTCCTAAGACTAAAACAGGACTGGAATCAGATAAAGGCAGGACTGGAACAGAACAAAGGCAGGAGTGGAACAGGGCAAAGGCGGGACTGGAACAGGGCAAAGGCGGGACTGGAGCAGGGCAAAGGCGGGACTGGAACAGGGCAAAGGCGGGACTGGAACAGGGCAAAGGCGGGACTGGAGCAGGGCAAAGGCGGGACTGGAGCAGGGCAAAGGCGGGACTGGAGCAGGGCAAAGGTGGGAGTGGAACAGGGCAAAGGCGGGACTGGAACAGGGCAAAGGCGGGACTGGAACAGGGCAAAGGCGGGACTGGAACAGAACAAAGGCAGGAGTGGAACAGGGCAAAGGCAGGAGTGGAACAGGGCAAAGGCGGGACTGGAACAGGGCAAAGGCGGGACTGGAGCAGGGCAAAGGCGGGACTGGAGCAGGGCAAAGGCGGGACTGGAACAGGGCAAAGGCGGGAGTGGAACAGGGCAAAGGCGGGACTGGAACAGGGCAAAGGCGGGAGTGGAACAGGGCAAAGGCGGGACTGGAACAGGGCAAAGGCGGGAGTGGAACAGGGCAAAGGCGGGACTGGAACAGGGCAAAGGCGGGACTGGAGCAGGGCAAAGGCGGGACTGGAACAGGGCAAAGGCGGGACTGGAGCAGGGCAAAGGCAGGACTGGAACAGGGCAAAGGCGGGACTGGAACAGGGCAAAGGCGGGACTGGAACAGGGCAAAGGCGGGACTGGAGCAGGGCAAAGGCGGGAGTGGAACAGGGCAAAGGCGGGACTGGAGCAGGGCAAAGGCGGGAGTGGAACAGGGCAAAGGCGGGACTGGAGCAGGGCAAAGGCGGGAGTGGAACAGGGCAAAGGTGGGACTGGAACAAAACAAAGGCGGGAGTGGAACAGGGCAAAGGCGGGACTGGAACAGGGCAAAGGCGGGACTGGAACAGAACAAAGGCGGGACTGGAACAGGGCAAAGGCGGGACTGCCCTTACAGTAAGGAACCCCTTCCTATGCTGATGGTGAGATCTCCTTTCCTCCCCACCCCCAATGAATCACTCATTCCCCCTCTCTTGGTAGGGAACCCCATAACCTGACTGCCCTTACAGTAAGGAACCCCTTCCTATGCTGATGGGGAGATCCCCTTTCCTCCCCACCCCCAATGAATCACTCATTCCCCCTCTCTTGGTAGGGAATCCCATAACCTGACTGCCCTTACAGTAAGGAACCCCTTCCTATGCTGATGGGCAAATATTCCTTCCTCCAGCTTCTGGGAATATTCTCTTGTCGATTCCCTTTCTATATATTGTACATATCCCCCTAAGATGCTTCTATGTAAGATCCACACTCAGCTGATTTTAAGTAGTTGGGAAACTGAGAAGCATGGGAACGTACAGCATCATATGGAATTTGTAAAAGTTAAATACAGTCGACTGATGACATTCCTTGGGTTTCTATCTGGAGCTACAGAGAGTAATTACCAAGCAGGGCGGTGATACCTTGGCTGTAACGTGCAGCAACAGACTGGGGGGATTAGGGGGGTGAACCGAGCTGAGAGATATAGAAGAGTGCTTGCCAAATAAATTACTTTGAAATTATATATATATTTTTTTTTTTTTGCATTTTTTCTCAAATGTATACTACATATTTGAGATCATATTTGTACCCACACTTTGAAAGAATTGTAAAGAAACAACTGGGGATGCACTAAATCCACTTTTTTGGATTCGTAAACTATTTGGCCCAATAACGAACCAAATCCAAATCCTAATTAGCATATGTTAATTAGGTTTTGGAAGGGTTAAATGCTGGAAAATGCTGGAAAAATGTCCAACTTCCGTGTTTACGTGACTAGTGATGAGCGAATCTGTCCTGTTTTGCACTGCCGAAAAATCCGGCGAAAAACGGCGAAAAATTTGGGAAGCGGCGAAAATGTTGCGTGTCAAAAAAAATTGTCACCCGCGACTATTCTTTTGTCACACTCGGCTATTCTTTTGTCACCCGCGGCTATAATTTTGTCGCAGTCGGCTATTCTTTTGTCACCCGTGACTATTCTTTTGTCGCACTCGGCTATTCTTTTGTCACCCGCAACTATTCTTTTGTCACACTCGGCTATTCTTTTGTCAACCGCGGCTATAATTTTATCACACGGCTATAATTTTGACACCCGCGACTATTCTTTTGTCACACTCGGCTATTCTTTTGTCATACGCGGCTATAATTTTGTCGCAGTCGGCTATTCTTTTGTCACCCGTGACTATTCTTTTGTCACACTCGGCTATTCTTTTGTCACCCGCGGCTATAATTTTATCACACGGCTATAATTTTGACGCCCGTGACTATTCTTTTGTTGCACTCAGCTATTCTTTTGTCACCCGCGGCTATAATTTTGTCGCACTCGGCTATTCTTTTGTCACGCGCGGCTATAATTTTATGGCACAAATCCATGCCTGGAAAAAAATTTTGCTCATCGCTAGTGATGGGCAAAATGTTTCGCCAGGCATGGATTCGCGGCAAATTTCCGCGCTTCGCCATTGGCAGATTATGTTGTGAAACAGATGAAAAAAGAATAGTCGCGGGCGTCGGAAGAATAGCTGCGTGACAAAAGAATAGCCCTGCCCCACAAAAGAATAGCCGCGGGCGACAAAAGAATAGCCGAGCGACAAAAGAATAGCCGCGGGCTACAAAAGAATAGCCGAGCGACAAAAGAAAAGCCGCGAGTGACAAAAGAATAGCCGAGCGACAAAAGAATAGCCGCGGGCGACAAAAGAATAGCCCTGGCCGACAAAATAATAGCCGCAGACGACAAAAGAAAAGCTGCGAGGGACAATTTTTTGCGAATTTTTTTGCGAAACGGGACAGATTTGCTCATCACTACTCATCACTAATACAAATACATCCTCCCGTAATTTAGTAGCCTCATGGTTTCTCTCATTAGTAAAACATCCTTCGTTGGGTGGTCCTAGCGTCCAGAACCCAGAACCACAGATCTCTAAGCTCCATAAAGAAATCAGTCTGGGAATATTCCATCTCTGCTGACGCGGAGCTTTTTCCTCCCATTACCCGAATACTCAGTCGGTGGAGTCGGTGGGGCAGGTGATGGAGGACATTCCAAAGGTGATGGAGCTTAATATCTCGCAGCATTAGGAAAACATATATGCGGTGTATTTGTTAACCCACATTTGCCTCTCGGGCCGAATAAAATCTAATTATTTCGCTCTTTAGCGTCGGAGGGTTCTGGCATTTTTTCCGAAACCCTTTACTAGACACGGAAGGCAGCGCATAACCATGACCTCATGTTTGTTCTAATGATTCTCCGGGGCAAATTCTAATCCATTCTCTCCCCCCCTTTGCCAGCGACGTGTAATCATTTCCTACCCTTCACAACTTATTGGAGTTCAGTCTGGTGTAGACTTTGGGCTCCCAACCTGGAACAGAATGAAATGAGTTTGTTGTTTGTTGCCGAGGGCCGGGGGGGGGGGTTTAAGTGTCGGATACGGTAATTTGCTGAGATGCAGGCGCGTTTCCCTAATGATGAGAGAAAATGTTCTGTTCTACAGATTCCTATAGAGAACCCCGACCTACTTTAGGATAAAGGGAAACCAACATTCCTCGGGTGGGGTTATCATCACATAGGAGACAGTGACTTGTTTTGTTGTAGAGACCATTGGGAATGGGAAGGGCCGGCGCATAGAGCCTCAGGGGGCCTGTACCACACACACAGGGAAGATCTGCTTGTTTAGCTACTTGGGTGGCCAGATTGGCCTCATCCAATAATCAGTAGGTCAGCACAGGTATATTCCTGTACTAAGCACAATTCAGCAGGAACAGCCCCCTAAGTTTGCTCATAGCCTGTACAGAGAGATACCATAAAACTATGGCACATAAGGATTCCCCTGTACTAAGCACAATTCAGCAGGAACAGCCCCCTAAGTTTGCCCATAGCCTGTACAGAGAGATACCATAAAACTATGGCACATAGGGATTCCCCTGTACTAAGCACAATTCAGCAGGAACAGCCCCCTAAGTTTGCTCATAGCCTGTACAGAGAGATACCATAAAACTATGGCACATAGGGATTCCCCTGTACTAAGCACAATTCAGCAGGAACAGCCCCCTAAGTTTGCCCATAGCCTGTACAGAGAGATACCATGAAACTATGGCACATAGGGATTCCCCTGTACTAAGCACAATTCAGCAGGAACAGCCCCCTAAGTTTGCTCATAGCCTGTACAGAGAGATACCATAAAACTATGGCACATAGGGATTCCCCTGTACTAAGCACAATTCAGCAGGAACAGCCCCCTAAGTTTGCTCATAGCCTGTACAGAGAGATACCATAAAACTATGGCACATAGGGATTCCCCTGTACTAAGCACAATTCAGCAGGAACAGCCCCCTAAGTTTGCTCATAGCCTGTACAGAGAGATACCATAAAACTATGGCACATAGGGACTCCCCTGTACTAAGCACAATTCAGCAGGAACAGCCCCCTAAGTTTGCTCATAGCCTGTACAGAGAGATACCATAAAACTATGGCACATAGGGATTCCCCTGTACTAAGCACAATTCAGCAGGAACAGCCCCCTAAGTTTGCTCATAGCCTGTACAGAGAGATACCATAAAACTATGGCACATAGGGATTCCCCTGTACTAAGCACAATTCAGCAGGAACAGCCCCCTAAGTTTGCTCATAGCCTGTACAGAGAGATACCATAAAACTATGGCACATAGGGATTCCCCTGTACTAAGCACAATTCAGCAGGAACAGCCCCCTAAGTTTGCTCATAGCCTGTACAGAGAGAGACAATAACTTATATTTTCCCCTGTACTAAGCACATTTTAGCAGGAAATTACTTTATCCATAGTATTATTGCCATTGTAAAAGCAATTCATTGTTTACACAGCGAATTTTTTGTTAGTTTATCATAACACACCCAGTTCAGCGTCTCCCATTTGTCTCACTGCTATAAATGGAATAATGCTCACACAGAGAAACTGCAGGGCTGCTTGTACACAAATGCACGGCTAATGGCGCGTGACACAAACCGCACAGAGAGCCGGGCCGGTTGGGATTGTTCAGCCCCACGTTAATGGCACTGGCGCCCCAATCAGCCAAATCCGAGGTCAATTGCGCAGAAAGCCACATAGGCAGCCAAACACCATTCCTGCCCGGAGTGAGTAAATACTGTATGTGAGCGGGGTAAATATGCTTTGCAGAACCATCTTATTTACACACAAAACCCTCTGCCTGGAAACCTCGCTCGGTGACGAATAGGACTGCGCGGCGGGGGGGAACCTTTTGTTACCCGATGGGTATTTGTCTTATTTCCCCTAAAGGGAAAAAGAGAAAAGTAAAGCTCTAGTCAATAATCTCAGTAACAATGGAGCTGTATGCAAGGAGGAACCCGCATACGAATCAGATAAATAAAGTAGATGAATGTAATTCCATATTTACATCTTAGACAGAGAGAGAAGTACATCTGTTTCCCCAGCTCCTAATTCCCTTACATTTCATGGGGGTCTATGTTAATTCTATTTTCTATGTTTATTCTGGCAAAATAAAAGCCTCTGGTAATGAGGGTTGCCATCTTTTTTCTTCTGCCATCTGTTCGGGGGGTGGGAATGACATCATTTGGGGACTATGACGGGGTGATGTCATAGGGGGCAGGGAAATGGGCAGGCTGGTCGGGGTAAGGATGAATGTGATTGGTTAGTGGGCAGAGTTGGCTGGGAAATGGGCAGGCTGGGTGGGGTAAGGATGAATGTGATTGGTAAATGGGCAAGGAAATGGGCTTAGTTGGCTGGGAAATGGGTGGGCTGGGTAAGGATGAATGTGATTGGTAAATGGGCGAGGAAATGGGCTTAGTTGGCTGGGAAATTGGCAGGCTGGGCGGGGTAAGGATGAACGTGATTGGTAAATGGGCAGAGTTGGCTGGGAAATGGGTAGGCTGGGTGGGGTAAGGATGAATGTGATTGGTAAATGGGCGAGGAAATGGGCTTAGTTGGCTGGGAAATGGGCAGGCTGGGTGGGGTAAGGATGAACGTGATTGGTAAATGGGCAGAGTTGGCTGGGAAATGGGTAGGCTGGGTGGGGTAAGGATGAATGTGATTGGTAAATGGGCAAGGAAATGGGCTTAGTTGGCTGGGAAATGGGTGGGCTGGGTAAGGATGAATGTGATTGGTAAATGGGCGAGGAAATGGGCTTAGTTGGCTGGGAAATTGGCAGGCTGGGCGGGGTAAGGATGAACGTGATTGGTAAATGGGCAGAGTTGGCTGGGAAATGGGTAGGCTGGGTGGGGTAAGGATGAATGTGATTGGTAAATGGGCGATGAAATGGGCTTAGTTGGCTGGGAAATGGGCAGGCTGGGTGGGGTAAGGATGAACGTGATTGGTAAATGGGCAGAGTTGGCTGGGAAATGGGTAGGCTGGGTGGGGTAAGGATGAATGTGATTGGTAAATGGGCGAGGAAATGGGCTTAGTTGGCTGGGAAATGGGCAGGCTGGGCGGGGTAAGGATGAATGTGATTGGTAAATGGGCAGAGTTGGCTGGGAAATGGGCAGGCTGGGCGGGGTAAGGATGAATGTGATTGGTAAATGGGCAGAGTTGGCTGGGAAATGGGCAGGCTGGGTGGGGTAAGGATGAATGTGATTGGTAAATGGGCAGAGTTGGCTGGGAAATGGGCAGGCTGGGCGGGGTAAGGATGAATGTGATTGGTAAATGGGCAAGGAAATGGGCAGAGTTGGCTGGGAAATGGGCGGGACAGAGGTGGGCCTTCGAGTATAGAGGCTGATCAATGCAGGAAAAGGGGAGGATTTATAGGGTATTACAAATTTGTAATACCAGTGCCAGTTCTAGCTGGTGGTTTACTGATTAGACTGGTTAAATACCCCCCAGGTGGCAACTCTACTAGTAACTTTAAGAGCTAAACTTCTATCTATTATATTACCGTTATATTAGGGAACACAGCTGTACACTCTTCAGTAGGACCCTAAGCGCAATAAGGTGGGGGGCAGTGGGAAAACTTTGGATTTGGGGGCCATTGACTACCTGCACCACTACACCTTCTTCTCCCACATCAAGACAAGACCCACATCAGCTGTAGATGAAAGTGAGCAGTGGAGAAAGGGGGTATTGGGAACCTATTCAATCCATATGTGCTGCATCCTAGCCCTGCCTATTGACATCATTCTCCCACCCCTGATCTCATTAGCTCCACCCCCCAACATCATCAGCTCCACCCCCAACATCAACTGCCCCCAACCCCTGCCCAGATTTTCTGGACAGAGGAAGGAGGCATTCCTTGGTTATGACCAGGTCCCCTCTCTCAGCCATAGGCTTTGCCCCTCATTAGTTACCCCTCATTAGTTAGAGAGGGAGCATCAAGTGTGCAGGCCCAGATACCCCCCTAGTCACACGGATTCAAGGTTGCCCTTGAATTAGCCCTATCTTGAGTAGTTACTCAAGTTGTTACTACTAGGGATGACACCATTGTTCTACGTATGTCAAACTGCTCCACCAATCACACTAGGACTCACATAGGACCAATTATAACTATCAGTGCAGGGTGCAAAGTGCAATTTCAGTGTTTTTCTTACAAAATCTATGTGTAAGGTACCAAATAAATTCTATAGTGATGGCTCCTGTCCCATCCATGATATTTACAACATTAGTCGGCAAAACAAACAAACAGAATATAATAAAGTGCAAAGCAACAGAGAGAACCTACCCGCACTCAGCAACGTTGGCGATGAGGCCACGTGTTACCCCCGGAAACTGTTTTATTCCCCTGGAGATTCTATAAGAGCGGAATGAGGATGAAATGAATTTGCCTAGGTGCGTCCAGTTACACTGCCTCCCATTCCTACTATTTATTACTCCAATGCTAATGTTCTCCCACGTGTCATGTCTTGATCCCATTACTCGCCCTAATTATCCGGACGTGGCATCTGGAGTTATTTCTATTAAAGAAATTACTTTTCACAAGGTTCCTTAGTCCCGTGCAAAGTATAATTGATCAATAACAGACTGTTTGCTGCTTCCAACCGCTTCCTCCTCCCCCACACCCCATGCGCCAATGACAGATTGAAGCAATAAGGCAATTCCGTTCGATGGAAAAGTTGGCGATTGTCCTTATTCGCCTCCCACAGCGACTTTATACATCAGACATGTCGGTGGTTTCAGACACTGCTTCAGACAACTATTGCCAATGAACGGTTCTGTCAGAAGGACTGTGCGGGTCAAAACTGCCTGCCCGTTTTTCCCAATTTGGGCAGGACTTCAACGATCGCCACATCGTAGCTCCGCCCTATAGGATTTCAAAAATAAGGCCACTGGGAGCAATATCCAAGGGGTTGGAGAGCAACATGTTGCTCAAGAGCCACTGGTTGGGGATCACTTGTCTAGATGATCCAGAAGAAGTCAAAAATAAGTCTCTGTCTGATTATTTTTAATAGATGTTCTGAACTCCAAAGGAAACGTAGGTCAGTCCGTACAACAACTTTGTACTAAGAGTATCGTCAGGTATCTAAGGTATCTAAGATATCCGCCAGTTTCAGGAAGAAAAATTGTTCCTTGTAAAGCTGAATATGAATCTGCTGTTTTCCAACCTCAAGGGAAGCCCTAGTTCGGTTCTGTCAGAAGGACTGTCCGGGTCAAAACTAACTGCCTGCCCGGTTTTCCTAATTTGGGCAGGACTTTGCCGATTGGCACATTGTAGCCCCGCCCCATAGGATTTCAAAAATAAGCACCTACTTTGAGGCCACTGGGAGAAACACCCAAGGGGTTGGGGAGCAACATGTTGCCCCTGAGCCACTGGTTGGGGATCATCTCTGATTATTTTTGATAAATGTTCCTTCTGAACTCCAAAGGAAACGTAGGTCAGTCCCTTCAACAACAACTTTGTACTAAGAGTATCTGTAAGGTATCCGCCAGTTTCAGGAAAAAAAAATGTTCTTCATTAAGCTGTAATATGAATCTGCTTTTTACCAACCTCAAGGGAAGCCCTAGTGTCTTCAGTGGAAGAGGCAAATGGTATAATTGGTTGTACTTAATACAGTGTTGCTGTCTCGTGGTGGCTTTTCATAAAGTCATGATCGGTAACCCAAAAGCCAGAACAACAGCCAAGGTCCCAGTCACAGCTCACACTTCTGCCTATAACAGCCGCCTTTGGCTTCGGGGTGGAGCCCTCTGCTACTCGGGTGCCACCATGTCTTGGTGAGCAAGGGAACCAGATTGCAGGATGAGGACTGGGCAGCTTATAAGAATCAGAGTGTAATGTACTAGTTAGGCAGGAACCTGTATGAGACCGCTAGAAGTAAAATCTGACCGAATCTTCACCGACACCCTTTTGGGGCCCCGGAACTTTCTGCTGCGGTCCAAGCTGGGGCCCTGCAAACTTTCAGAGTACAGATATAAAATACGAGGTACCGGCAAGGTTTAGGCAAAATCGTAGTAGTGGAACAGCCAAAAGTCGAGGCGGGCAGCTAGAAACGTAGTCAGGAACCAGGCCAAAGTCAAAACCAGAAATTCACAATTAAATAAGCTTGAGCAGGTACTGATAACAACCAGAAGCCAGCTTGGGCAAAGAGAGAATGAAAAAGCAGTTTAAATAGGCAGTTTTTGGTGCCAAAAACAACAAGGAAGTGAGGAAACAGGAACCTTTAAAAAACCTTTACCAAGATGGCGTCCAAGGCTTCATTATGCTCAACTGTGCATGTCCAGATCACCGTGCATGCACAGTGGCGCGTCGCCGTCTGCCAGGGTGCACAACAGGCCGGAAGCGAAGGGGGTGAGTAATGCGCGTCTGCTGGCGCGGTCCAAGGCAGGAGACCACACCGGACTGGCAGAGTGCTTCACACAGAGTCAGGCCGGGTCAAAACCAGAACAGCAGCACGGTACAAAGTTGGGATCCAGAAGAGAAGTCAAGTTGGCAAAGGGGGTCAGTCAAGGCAGAGTTCGAACTCAGGATATAGGAAGAGGTCAGAACCAGATAGAACAGGGAGGTCACCAGGAGCTATGCTAGATAGACCTTTAATGGGTGCGGAAGGATCTGAGAGGTAGGGATTTATAGGCTGGATAAGTGGAGATTAAGAACAGGTTGGGTAAATAAAGACCACCTATAGTCCTCATTCCTGCCTGGAAAACGAAGGATATTATTAAAGTGAACCCGAGAGTTGAGAGTGAGAAATAAGCCCTAAAATCAGCCAAAAAGTGTTCCTCCGTACGGTACAGCCTCCATCCCTCCTAATCATTCCCATCACTTCACTGTTTGTCTGTGGGTTTCCGGGTTTCTTTCCCTCATCAGAAATGATATTGAATATTTACCTTGTGTTTCACTGGCAGCAAAAAAGTTCAAACGTTTCCATAAAATATTCCCCGACGTTTATCAGATGCGATGCCAAGGCAACGGGCTTCAGTCTATCGTCTTTCTTTGCTTCTATCAGTTGCTCAATCCTCGGGCCGACGTGTTTACTCTCGCAATCAGCCCGTGTTTATACGTCGAGCAGGAAAAGGAAAAATCTGATTATTAAAAATGCGGATTGAGAAAGAGCAAATCAGAGGTTGAAGAGGATCCAAAGACAATCACCGTAATGACAAAGATGTTTTTGTTGCCGGGAGTTGGCAAAGGGTTCTCTCTAACTGGAAAATGAACATTTTGCTGAGGTTTTGTGTAAATATGGCAAATTCATAGCCTCTTCATGTGCCTCTGGTACCTGGGTTGGTTGGGTTTTATATGCAGCTCAAGAGGGTTGGGCAACATGGATTGGACATCTTCTTCGATACATCAGATCTGCATATATTTTACTTTATTGGTCCATTGGTTTTGACCACTTCCTGCCACGCTTTCATATAGTGTTTGATTAGGGGTGGATCTTCCTTCTTGGCCTTCAGCAGTTCATCTGTGTGGATGTGCTCCAGGAAGCCTGGGATCAACATGACCCAGAAGTGTTCAGCCCTAAGGGAAATCTTCACCCTTAGAGAAGTAGGAAGAGAAGTAGAGAAGTTGGGGAGCAAGGTTGGTTGGGTTTTATATGCAGCTCAAGAGGGTTGGGCAACTTGGATTGGACATCTTCTTCTATACATCAGATCTTTATGGACTTTATTGATCCATAGGTTGTGACCACTTCCTGCCACACTTTAATATCGTGTTTGATTAGGGGTGGATCTTCCTTCTTGGCCTTCAGCATTTCATCTCTTTGGATGTACTCCAGGAAGCCTGGGATCAATATGACCCAGAAGTGTTTGGCCATAAGGGAAATCTTCACCCTTAGAGAAGATGGGGAGCAAGGACCCCATGACCGAGCATGGGTGCTAAATATTAGGCACCCCCCATTGATTGTAATCACTTACCTGGTACCCTGGGGCCGGCTCTGTTGTTCATGTGCTTCTAGCATCTTTGGTTGGTTGGGTTTTATATGCAGCTCAAGACGGTTGAGCAACATGGATTGGACATCATCTTCTATACATCAGATGTTTATGGACTTTATTGATCCATAGGTTGTGACCACTTCCTGCCACGCTTTAATATAGTGTTTGATTAGGGGTGGATCTTCCTTCTTGGCTTTCAGCAGTTCATCTCTTTGGATGTGCTCCAGGAAGCCTGGGATTAACATGACCCAGAAGTGTTCAGCCCTAAGGGAAATCATCACCTATAGAGAAGGGTAGGAAGAGAAGTAGAGAAGTTAGGGAGCAAGGTTGGTTGAGTTTTATATGCAGCTCAAGAGGGTTGGGCAACATGGATTGGACATCTTCTTCTATACATCAGATCTTTATGGACTTTATTGATTCATAGGTTGTGACCACTTCCTGCCACACTTTAATATAGTGTTTGATTAGGGGTGGATCTTCCTCCTTGGCCTTCAGCAGTTCATCTCTTTGGATGTACTCCAGGAAGCCTGGGATCCACATGACCCAGAAGTGTTCAGCCCTAAGGGAAATCCTCACCCTTAGAGAAGATGGGGAGCAAGGACCCCATGACCGAGGATGGGTGCTAAATGTTAGGTACCCCCCAGTGATTGTAATCACTTACCTGGTACCCCGGGGCCGGCGCTGTTGTTCATGTGCTTCTAGCATCTTTGGTTGGTTGGGTTTTATATGCTGCTCAAGAGGGTTGGGTAACATGGATTGGACATCATCTTCTATACATCATCCACTGTTGACGCTTGACTTTTTTGTCGCCCGTGTCTTTTTTTGTTGCGCACATCTTTTTTTTTTCCCCCAACCACGCCCATTTTGACATGACCACGCCCAATTTGAACAGTAACATTTGACAGTAAAATTCCTGTAATAGCAAAAAATCTGCAAAGCATGTTTGACGTGTGACTTTTTTGTTGTTCGCGTCTTTTTTTTTCTGCAACTTTTTTTGACGGGCGACTAATTTTTCCGAAACAATTTGCCAATGGCGCAATGCAGAAATTCACTGCGAATCCATACCTGCCGAAAACATTCGCTCATCCCTACTCGCCAGCTTTTATTTGCCTAATTTTTCTTGTGACTTCTTCAGGATTTTTTCTTCAATAAATACTGACTATTTGTGGTCAAGTACAGTCACATCAACTCGAATTTTTGATAAATCAGCCCCTGATTAGTGATGGGCGAAATGTTTTGCCAGGCATGGATTCGCGGCGAATTTCCGCGTTTCACCATTGGCGGATTGTTTCGCGAAACGGATGAAAAAATTTGCAGCAGAAAAATTCGCCGCACGTCCAAAATTTTTTGCCAGGGTCATAAAAGAATAGTCGAGGGCGTCAAAAGAATAGCCGTGCGACAAAATAATAGCCGTGCGACAAAATAATAGCCGCGGGCGACAAAAGAATAGCCATGCGACGAAATAATAGCCGCGGGCGACGGAAAAATAGCCGCAGGCAACGAAATAATAGCTGCTCAACAAAATAATAGCCACGGGCGACAAAATAATAGCCGCGAGACAAAATAATAGCCGTGGGCGACAAAACAATAGCCGCGGGCGACGAAACAATAGCCGCGCGACAAAATAATAGCCACGGCGGCAATTTTTTTTTGTCGCACGACATTTTCGCCGTTTCGCGGATCTTTTGAAAGATTCACGAATTTTTCGGCAAAGCAAAACGGAACAGATTCGCTCATCACTATTTTTGATAAATCAGCCCCTGATTGTGCTGAGCCTTTCTTGCATTTTCTCGCGCTCTTTTTCTCTAATTAAACCTCTGTTTAAACTTGTTAAATCAACAAAAAACACTCAAATTGCTTTCTCCAAAAACTCCTATGGCCAACTCGGCCCGTTCATATATTTAAGTTCTTAATATCTGCAATAAAATGAATTATTTGTACAAACTTTCTATTTTAATATAAAATTGGTGTTGTGGTTTCAAGAATGTTTTTTTTAAAAAATGGTTGGGGGGGGGAAAAAAAACCCTTAAGCGGCCGACGTGTTTCCCACACTTAAACTAAATGTTTGTCCTTAAATATTTCTCCGAAGCTGAGAATGATTATGTGATGCCTTCATTCAGCGGCAGGTTGGCCGGGGAGGGGGAAGGAAATTCATTACAATTTCAGCAGAAATGTTGACTCCAAAAAAACCAAAGCTTTTGGGAAAGTCTGGAGAGTTCACACATCATGTTTCCCGCGTCGGCGCTGCCAAACGTTACACAGAGACCTTTGATATTAACTGGTTTTGCCACTTTGTTTATTTTGAACCGGTGCCTTGTGGTGGGTCGTGAATATTTTTGCTCCAACGTTTCCCAACAACAATGCAGAGTCCAACGATCCCGTCGGAATCTCGTGTTAATTACGGTCGGTTTCGGCAAACGGATGGGAACATTGATTTGTAATTAGCCAGAGACTTAAGGAGATTAACAGAGTAACTGTTGTTTGGATTCTCAATAGAAGCTTTCATGGCACGAGGGATTCGGTTTCTGGCAGGAATTAGACACTCGCGGCCCCAGAAGTTTTGTCAGGTTTGCATTCTGGAAACACGAGATTGTTACTACATTAAACTCTGAGAAGAAAGGGGTAAAACAAAAAGGGAAAAACCCAAAACATTTGAGCGGATCACTTTGTATCCTACTAATAAAGTTCTAGGGGTTGGTAGAATTCAATTTTTGCATGTTTGCAATGTATTTCCGCATTTCGCAAAACTTCAGCGCAAAACCACCAGGAAAAAATTTGTTGCCCGTCAAAAAAAGTTGCAATCAGGGTAAAATGGGGGCAGTCACGGCAAAAAAAGACGCCTGTGTCAAAAATTCGAGTGAGAAACGCGTTTCATTGATTTTTCGCTGTTTCATGAATTTTCCGGCAAACGGGAGAGATACGCTCATCATTATTTTCTGTAAAGCAAAGATCATTTGAGATTTATAATGAAAAAAAATGTCAGGAATGAAAAGAGAAAACCACCCAATATTTCACAAGATACTGAAGTCAACGAGATTAAGAACGTATAAAAAAATCACTCGAAATTATGGAGCGAGGGGAGCTGGAAGAGGTAGGACCCAGCGAGCAGAGGGAGAGTGGGCAGCGGGAGGGTGGACGGACGGACGTTGCACGAGAGCGGGAGCTGGAAGAGAATGCAGGTGTGGGCCATAGTTTGACAGGGGGATGGGGGTGGTGGTCCGGCCCCCCCAACAGTCTGAGTGAGGAGCCATGAACTGGCCCCTTGCTTAAGAAGTTTGAGGACCCCTGATCCAGTGTGACCCCCGTCCTCCTGTTCACTTGTTTGGGAAGGCCTGTTTAAACCAAGATAGGCCATACCAAAGGTTTTTGACCAAGATAGACCATACCAAAGATTTTTGACCAAGATAGACCATACCAAAGATTTTTGACCAAGAAAGGCCATACCAAAGATTTTTGACCAAGATAGGCCAAACCAAAGATTTTTGACCAAGATAGGCCATACCAAAGATTTTTGACCAAGATAGTCCATACCAAAGATTTTTGACCAAGATTGGCCATACCAAAGATTTTTGACCAAGATAGACCATATTAAATATTTTTGACCAAGATAGACCACAACAAAGATATTTGACCAAGATAGACCACAACAAAGATATTTGACCAAGATTGGCCATACCAAAGATTTTTGACCAAGATAGACCATATTAAATATTTTTGACCAAGATAGACCATACCAAAGAGTTTTGACCAAGATAGACCATACCAAAGGTTTTTGACCAAGATAGACCATACCAAAGGTTTTTGACCAAGATAGACCATACCAAAGGTTTTTGACCAAGATAGACCATACCAAAGGTTTTTGACCAAGATAGACCATACCAAAGGTTTTTGACCAAGATAGACCATACCAAAGGTTTTTAACCAAGATAGACCATACCAAATGTTTCACCAAAACAAAGTGCAAGCAGTTCACTGAGCTCTAGGTACAATCTTTTATTTCTCTAAACAGTCAGAGGGCTAATTTATAACTAGGAACGTAGGCCTATACTACCAGATGCCATTGCGCTTGTGTTTTGATACAAATCGGGTATAAGTTGTGTCCAGCATTTTAAGATTGGGGGTTTGGGACATGATGTCAATAAGGAAAGGAACATCCCAGTGCAATGCATTGTGGGTTATGTAGTTCCTGCATGCTGTCTGTAAGCTGGGGAGAAGTTGTTACAATCTGTAACATCAGTGGTTTAGTCCCTCCTCCCCTGCCAGGATTACAAATGATGCAGAAGGAGTAGAACAGTTTTGCAGCTGGATTTCAGCATATAAACATGGGATTTATTCCTACTGTTTGAAGGAACAGATTACAGGGATAGGGATATTGGGGGTTTCTGGGTTGGGGGGGCTCTTTAGCACATTTTGGTTCCCCTTTAATATAGTGCATCAATATGAACTCTCCATTGGGCCCAGTTTAGATCACCTTCACTCATATTTGTAAATGAGCCCTATGAAGTGTGCAGCTGTGTCTTCACTGCTATAATTTACCTGTCGGCAGATGGGGGGTATGTGTATAAATCCCTGTGGGGGGGTGTGAGTGACATAGTAGGGAGCCATTATCCCTATTGGGACGGTGATGCCACCGGTGCATCCAGGCTCCTGTTCCAGCCCCCCCCCCACACGCCGCGTCTCTGTTACCAGTTACAGTTCTGCATTCCCACATGTTTGCGCTCGGTCACACTTAGTGTTTAAAGAGAATTTGTAAGAAAAGGGAAGATTTCCAGCTCTGACTGATCTACATTCCGACCCCCCCAGGCACCTTACTGAGAATGGGAAAGCTGCTACTAATCTGCAGGGACAGATAGATAGATAGATAGATAGATAGATAGATAGATAGATAGATAGATAGATAGATAGATAGATAGATAGATACATAGATGGATAGATGGATAGATGGATAGATAGATGGATAGATGGATAGATAGATAGATAGATAGATAGATGGATAGATAGATAGATAGATAGATAGATAGATAGATAGAAAGATAGATAGATAGATGGATGGATAGATAGATGATAGATAGATAGAAAGAAAGAAAGAAAGAAAGAAAGAAAGAAAGAAAGATAGATGGATAGATAGTTAGATACATACATAGATGGATAGATAGATAGATGGATAGATAGATGATAGATAGATAGATAGATAGATAGATGGATAGATAGATGATAGATAGATAGATAGATACTGTAGATAGATGATGGATAGATGATAGATAGATAGATAGATAGATAGATAGATAGATGATGGATAGATAGATAGATAGATAGATAAATAGATAGAGATAGAAATGATAGACAGATAGAATCATTATAGAAAGAGAGATAAATAGATGAAAGATAAATAGATAGATGATAGCAGTACCCCAGCCATACCCAGCAGTACCCCAGCCATACCCAGCAGTACCCAGCAGTACCCAGCTATACCCAGCAGTACCCAGCTATTCCCAGCAGTACCCAGCCATACCCAGCAGTACCCAGCTATACCCAGCAGTACCCAGCAGTACCCAGCAGTACCCAGCAGTACCCCAGCCATACCCAGCAGTACCCAGCAGTACCCAGCTATACCCAGCAGTACCCAGCAGTACCCAGCAGTACCCAGCTATACCCAGCAGTACCCAGCTATACCCAGCAGTACCCAGCTATTCCCAGCAGTACCCAGCAGTACCCCAGCCATACCCAGCAGTACCCAGCTATACCCAGCAGTACCCAGCAGTACCCCAGCTATACCCAGCAGTACCCTGCAGTACCCCAGCCATACCCAGCAGTACCCTGCAGTACTTGGCAGTACCCAGCCATACCCGGCAGTACCCAGCCGTACCCAGCAGTACCCAGCCGTACCCGGCAGTACCCAGCCGTACCCGGCAGTACCTAGCCATACCCAGCAGTACCCGGCTATACCCGTCAGTACCCAGTACCAGGGATTTAGTCAGATCATACACAGAGGAACAGAATGAAACTCAAGGATAAAGATCCCACAGGCCGAGTTCCTTATCACACAAACTGAACTACACCGAGTGACTTTGTGACTCTGCCCTACAGAACCACAGGCTCGGGCAATAAGCCGACAGGGGCTGGATCTATAATAACCCTCCTCCTGCCGCCGATTGGAGGAAACCAGCGGGTTAACCCCTATCCTTGCTGGAACCCTAACAAACACAGGTCTGGCTGGGGGTTTCACAGCTACAGCCCCACAGAGCTTAGGAACTTACACTCTTTGTGTCTTTTCCTGAACTCAGTGTTTATTAGAAGAAACTTTATCCTCTCCATTTTCCAAATAAAAGAGGCTCTTGGTGTTGGAGGCGGTTCAGCCGCAGGCGGGAGAGGCTAATGCTCGGGATATTAATGGGAAGAATCTCACATGTTTATGGAGGGAATTTGCTCCCACGTGGCCATAATAACTGAAAGGCCATAGATAATGAACATTCCCTATAACAATGCAGAAATATATAATTATAAAGGGCGACTTCTGATATAATTGCTAAATTGTATATTTAAACTGCAATTCCAGCCCCACCTACATATATATATATATATACTGTACATAGTGTATCTGTGGGCTGACAGGCATAGCAACACACAGCGCCCAATTACAGGTCGGTGTTAGTGGGACTGTGTCTGACCAATCCCTGTCGGTATCTCAATATCCCATTAGGTCTCCTATAGAGTAGAATTATCTCAGTAAAAGCCATTATCCCAAATCCCCCGCTGTCCCACAGCCTGGGAGAGATTTCCAGTAATCCCCCCATTAAAGAGCCATCAATTAGCCCCACTGTAGGTGCCACTGGGGAATGTATGGGATGTAGCGCCTGAAATGCCCCCCCCCCCCCGCCTCTATGGACTCATCCTGGGAACCTCCTCTGTCACTTCTGCCCAATCAAATTTCTCAAATTTTCAGTCAAACCTAAACAGGATTTACTAATCATTATTCATTATTTACTTTTTATACTTTTGAATTATTTGCCTCCTTTGCGTCTTCTGCCTCTTTCCAGCTTTCAAATGGGGGTCACTGACCCCGGCAGCCAAACCCTATTGCTCTGTGAGGCTCCAGTTTTATTGTTATTGTTACTTTTTATTACTTATCTTTCCATTCAGCCCCCCCCCCCCCCTATTCATATTCCAGTCTCTCATTCAAATCAGTGCCTGGTTGCTAGGGTAATCTGCACCCTAGCAACCAGATAGCTGCTGAAATTCCAAACTGGAGAGCTGCTGCATTTACAGCTAAATATTTCAAAAACCACAAATAATAAAAAATGAAGACCAATTGCAAATTGTCTCAGAATATCCCTCTCTACATCATACTAAACATTAATTAATAAAAAACAGTATTACTAAATTCAAGAGGCTTTTATTGGTTCATTTTTAAAAAATGCCCATGTACATTTTCTATGCCTTTGTGGGAATATTGGATATTGAGGGAGACTATTCTATGGGATTTTTATTTGCCAGTATTTCCAATAAAATAACTTTATATCTCATCTAATACATAGTTTCCCCCATGCAGAATCCCCATTGGGCAGAAGGTTCACCCCTTGCAGTAAGTACCAGACAGGGGGATAATGAGAGAAAGGAAAGTATTTGGGGGTTGGGGGGGGTTCCGCCTCGACGCGGAATAAAGACATTTTCCAACCTGTGAATCTGCAGGGAAGGAAATGAAATTGGTGATACTGGTGCCGACCCGCAGCCAATAGGCTCCCACTTTCCCAGCAATGGCCCCCGGCTTTTATGGCCCAATTACTAACCCTGTGACGCACGTGGAATTTAATAAAACCGAAATGTGGCTCATCTCGCACTTTCCTACAAATGAATTCAGTTCCTTGGGTTTTATTTTATTACACACGGACTTTATTGGAATTCAATTTACAGAAGTCGATGATGAAGCGATGAGGCAGTTGGCAACGTTCCTGGCTACTGTGTCTCCCTGTGTGTCTGGTGTATACGGTACCGGCCCGTTGGCTACGGCCCCCCGGCACAGTCAGTGTTACACACACAGCAACTATGGGCCCTGGGTACCCCTGGAACTATAGCGGGGTGACTGTTACCCCAATGTTTCTATATATCTGTAACCTTGTTATGGGCTAAGGGGGCCCAGCCTGAAGGCCAGTTAGGGGGGGATTTGGGGTGAGTGCTTATTTGTGCCCTGGGTACCCCTGGAACTATAGCGGGGTGACTGTTACCCCAATGTTTCTATATATCTGTAACCTTGTTATGGGCTAAGGGGGCCCAGCCTGAAGGCCAGTTAGGGGGGGATTTGGGGTGAGTGCTTATTTGTGCCCTGGGTACCCCTGGAACTATAGCAGGGTGACTGTTACCCCAATGTTTCTATATATCTGTAACCTTGTTATGGGCTAAGGGGGCCCAGCCTGAAGGCCAGTTAGGGGGGGATTTGGGGTGAGTGCTTATTTGTGCCCTGGGTACCCCTGGAACTATAGCAGGGTGACTGTTACCCCAATGTTTCTATATATCTGTAACCTTGTTATGGGCTAAGGGGGCCCAGCCTGAAGGCCAGTTAGGGGGGGATTTGGGGTGAGTGCTTATTTGTGCCCTGGGTACCCCTGGAACTATAGCGGGGTGACTGTTACCCCAATGTTTCTATATATCTGTAACCTTGTTATGGGCTAAGGGGGCCCAGCCTGAAGGCCAGTTAGGGGGGGATTTGGGGTGAGTGCTTATTTGTGGCCTGGGTACCCCTGGAAAATTAAATTTTTAGTTATGATATGACCATATGATCGTGGACTATTTAGGCCCATCAGGACTAAGGCGGGACTGTGGACTTTACTATCTACTTTGGCAACTAAATTGTACAAAGATGAATTCACTTGCCCAAGCCTAGAAGGAACCAACACCATAATCAAGATGAGCCAACGTGGCTTTCTTTGGTTTCCCGTTCCTTTGCCTTTGTTATTGTCTAGAACTTAGAACAACGAGTGGCCAAGAAATGACTATAGAATGTTAAATACCAATGAAGCCTCAGACGTTCAGAGTTTATAAATTACCTTCAAAAATGTAAATGTGGGCGACTGGTAATAACAGTAGTTTCCTTAGGCTGACTAGTAATGAGGTGTGAAGGTTGTAGGAATGGAATGAAACCTCTATGGAAGGAGGGGTTACTCTACATAATGAGGTGCTGGGAAAGGTGAAGGAACACAAGTACATTTCCAATACCCTTGAAGAAAACGCAATGCCTATCGGGATTTATACCTGCCCCATGTGACTAAACGCTGTCTTTAGATTGGTTTTGGCAGCACTGGAATATCATTAGGAAAGACAAGAGGTTCAGGTCTGGCCCAGAGCTTTCATTTGTTGGTAATTACGGGATTCCAGGGTTTGTACAGTTTGTTTGGGTTCCTTGGCCATTTGGGAATGGAGTTCAGATAGGAACGTCCATGATCCAAAGGCTGAAATGAATAACGAGGAGTTATTTTCTTCCCTCCTGGGAAAAGAAGTGTCCTTCAAGCAAATCAAAGCCGAAGCTTGAGGAGGAAATGACAGTTTGTGTAGCACTCACTGTACTGTCAGCGGAGGAACATGAAACGCCGGCGTATGGTGCCACCAGGAAAGATTTCCCAAGGAAACCCTGAGATTAAGGGAACCAGCTGGGATTCATTCACCCAGAGCATTTGCTTCAACATTAGATAAATGTGAGTTTGAGTGAAACATATGGGACTTTTCAGTTTGTCCAGGTTTTAAATCAACACTCAAACAGCCCAATCCCATTGATGAAAAATGAAGATATTTTGGGCATTGTCCAATGCTGAACATGCCTTCTTCAGGATTTAGTGGAACTCATCGTTCCCTTGTATTGTTGTACTAGTTACCTACATAATATGTCTCACTACAGACTTGTTTCTTCACTTACAGTAGGAGGAGTCCCAAGCCGGACTTGGATTTCTTACTATTGAGTGCTATTCTGATACCTACTGGGAGCTGCTATCTTGCTCCCTTCCCATTGTTCTGCTGATCGGCTGCTGGGGGTGAGGGGGGGATATCACTCCAACTTGCAGCTCAGCAGTAAAGTGTGCCTGAGTCTGAGCTTTCAGCCAGCGCTACACATTAGAACTGCTTTCAGCTAACCTATTGTTTCTCCTACTCCCATGTAACTGGGGGAGTCCCAAGCCGGACTTGGATTTCTTACTATTGAGTGCTATTCTGATACCTACTGGGAGCTGCTATCTTGCTCCCTTCCCATTGTTCTGCTGATCGGCTGCTGGGGGCGGAGGGGGGGGATATCACTCCAACTTGCAGCGCAGCAGTAAAGTGTGCCTGAGTCTGAGCTTTCAGCCAGCGCTACACATTAGAACTGCTTTCAGCTAACCTACTGTTTCTCCTACTCCCATGTAACTGGAGGAGTCCCAAGCCGGACTTTTAGACATCGATAGCTACAGCCTATTGGGAAGTGCTTAATGGGTTACAACGATTGAGGTGGAAAACAGTTCCCCGAGCCTTGGGCCACCCCATAGAAGTATAGAATTATATGAAACGGGAGAGGAAAGCCTGGCTGCCAAGCCGGAGTTATGTGCACTGAGCTAGGACTCTATTTATTTCCCCATAAACACCAGCTTTTTCACAGTTTTCTATACCTCGGCCGCTCAATGGGCCAAAAATACATTTTAAACGATCCTTTCATTTCTGCACCCAAATCAAACAAAACAGCTCATCATTACTCGCGCCCGGAGGAATCCGACAGCTGAAGTCGCCTGACTGTATATAATTCGTAGGCTGAGCGGCTATTAACCGCCCCGCCATTAGAAAATAGTTTCACATAGAAATGACAGACGCCGGAGACAGAACATTAATATTTTCCTTCGAGCTCCGCCGGGACCCCGCGTCGTCGCGCCTTTCCCTTCCCACTGACATTGTCAGGAATAATAATTAAACGCCTGGAACAGTGTCTTCTACATCAGGGTCCAAAATACGGATCATAATGTCTTTGGTACTAAAGGAGGGTAATTAAATTGGACATTAGTCAACTGTAACGGAACAAAAGAAGCGCATTAAATATAAATGCGATGAGCCGGTCTCAGTGTTCTACAGGTTGTGCATTTGGCATATTGGCCACTAAGGGGATTAGAACTCCTAGTTGTCAATGTTCTTCTAAAGTGGTGATCCCCAACCAGTAGCTCGGGGGCAACATGTTCCTCACCACCACTCCCAGTGGCCTCAAAGTAAGTGCCTTTTTACATGTATGGCTTGGAGACAGGTTTTGGAAGCCCAGAGACACAGTTTTACTCCATTTTACTCCAAGCAGAGCCTCCTTCTGGCCAAATAGCCAATCAAAGCCCTTATTTGGCCCCCCCAAAGAACTTTTTTTATCCCAGTGGCCCAAAAGTAGGTGCCTTTTTACATTTCTGGCTTGGAGACAAGTTTTGGAAGCCCAGAGACATAGTTTAACTCCAAGCAGAGCCTCCTTCTTGCCAAATAGCCAATCAAAGCCCTTATTTGGCCCCCCAAAGAACTTTTTTTCTCCCAGTGGCCCAAAAGTAGGTGCCTCTTTACATTTCTGGCTTGGAGACAAGTTTTGGAAGCCCAGAGACACAGTTTTACTCCATTTTACTCCAAGCAGAGCTTCCTTCTGACCAAATAGCCACTCAAAGCCCTTATTTGGCCCCCCCAAAGAACTTTTTTTCTCCCAGTGGCCCAAAAGTAGGAGCCTATTTACATTTCTGGCTTGGAGACTTGGAAGCCCAGAGATACAGTTTTACTCCAAGCAGAGCCTCCTTCTGGCCAAATGGCCAATCAAAGCCCTTATTTGGCACCCCCAAAGAACTTTTTCATACTTGTGTGGCTCCCCAACACTTTTTACATCTGAGTGTGGCTCCCAAGTTAAAAAGTTTGGGGATCCCTGGTCTAAAGTAAGTCATCAGTAGCCAATAGCTGTTGCTGATATGTTTCTAGAGGTGAATCCCTCCACTGAAAGGGTTTTATGGGTTCCTTGGAAAGACATACAGTAGGGTATCCTTGTTTGACATAAATAAGTCTTTTTAAAATTATTATTTTAAATGCTGTTGGGTTAATTACAAATGAGAGATGTGGCTATAGGAGTTGCAGACCTAGCAGATACTTCTAGATCTTTGGATCTGAAGGACATCATGAACTCAACTGAGTATATTTCTATTATAATAACAGAATGCTTATATCCTTTGTATGAACTTAATTTTTATCCTTGGTATTTTGCCCCATATCTAATAAAAGGCACTAACGTGCAGCAGCCAATAGCAACCAATGGATGTTAACTTTCAACCAGATGTCCAGCAAGGCTGTCTGCTGATTGGGCGCCATAGGTTACTGCGACTGGGAAATCTTTCTGTCTTTAAATACTTTGCCCCATTAGTGATCACTATGGAAGTTTTTCCAGTACATTTGGAAAACTGGAGGACCCCGTGGACCTAATATAATAATAATTAGATCTCCACCAAGTTGTCAACATCAAGGGGTTGAGGGATATGAGGACAGAGAAAAAGTTGGGGTAACTAGATAATGATGACAATGAAGAGGAAGGTCGTAGTGTTTAGCCTAAACTTTACATTGGGGTCCATCATTTCTTTATGTATCCTGCCATATAGGACTATGTTGGGACATGAGCTACACCAGATCCCCCAGCGGTGATTAGAAGCACCATCATTGGAGAATTCTTCTCCAGGTTCTTATTGTCTGCAGATTCACAAAAATGATTAATCTTTCAACACTTGTGGATCAGGGGCATTCCCTTCCATCACTGCGCAGCCATAATGCCGTGTAATTAGCGCTCTAACATACGGTGCCATGGGGGAAAAGAGAGCAATTAGGATGAAGAACAAATAATCATAGATGTACAATAAAGGAATAATCACATGCGCCCTATGAAAACAGCTTTTAGTACATACCAGTGGGACATCCTTTTTCGCAGATGGGCCATTCAGAACCAAAGCTTCACGTTCTAATTCTGGGAAACCAGCAAAAAAAAAAAAGTTTGAAGTCAAAATGATTCTTCTATATTAGTGATGAGCGAATCCGTCCTGTTTGGCTTTGCTGAAAAATTGCAAAATGCGGCTAACGCATGACTTTTTTGACGTATGTGACTTTTTCCTCACCGATGGCGAAATGTGGAATTTCCTGGTGAATCCATGCAAATAATTTTGCTCGTCACTATTCTATATAACTCGGCCAAAAAAAACGTTTGGAATCAAAATGGTTCTTCTATTTTAGTGATGAGCAAATCTGCCCCTTTTCGATTCGCTGAAAAATTAGCAAATCGGCGAAAAATTTCAGAAATGCGTCTGTGATTTTTCCCTCCATTTCGTGAAAAAATTTGCCAATGCGGAATTTTGTGGCAAATGCGTGTGAATAATTTTGCTCATCACTATTCTATATAACTCAGAAAAACTTTTAAAGTCAAAATAATTCTTATATATTACGGATGAGGGAATCTGCCCCACTTCGATTTGCCGAAAAACTCTCTTAACACTAGTGATGGGCAAAATGTTTCGCCAGGCATGGATTTGCAGCGAATTTCCGCGTTTCGCCATTGGCAGATTGTTTCGCCAAATGGCTGAAAAAATTTGCTGCGGAAAAATTCACTGAGCGTCCAAAAATTGTCACCCGCAACAAAAGAATAGCCACGGGCGACAAAAGAATAGCCTCACGACAAAAGAATAGCCTTGTGACAAAAAAATAGCCGTGGGTGACAAAAAAATAGCCGTGGGTGACAAAAGAATAGCCGCGGGCGACAAAAGAATAGCCTTGTGACAAAAAAATAGCCGCGGGCGAAAAAAGAATAGCCTTGTGACAAAAAAATAGCAGTGGGTGACAAAAAAATAGCCGTGGGTGACAAAAGAATAGCCGCGGGCGACAAAAGAATAGCCTTATGACAAAAAAATAGCCGCGGGCGACAAAAGAATAGCCTTGTGACAAAAAAATAGCCGTGGGTGACAAAAAAATAGCCGTGGGTGACAAAAGAATAGCCGCGGGCGACAAAAGAATAGCCTTATGACAAAAAAATAGCCGCGGGCGACAAAAGAATAGCCTTGTGACAAAAAAATAGCCATGGGCAACAAAAAAATAGCCGTGGGCAACAAAAAAATAGTCGCGGACGACAAAAAAATAGCCATGGGCAACAAAAAAATAGTCGCGGACGACAAAAAAATAGCCATGGGCAACAAAAAAATAGTCGCGGACGACAAAAAAATAGCCATGGGCGACAAAAAAATAGTCGCGGGCGACAATTTTTTTCGCCATGTGACATTTTCGCCGTTCTGTGAATCTTTTGAAAGATTCACTAATTTTTCGGCGAAGCAAAATGGGACAGATTCACTCATCATTACTTAACACTAATGAATAGTGATGAGAGAAATGTTTTCCCGGATTTGCAGTGAATTTCCACATTTTGCCACTGGCAAATTGTATTTTGCAAAACTTCAGGAAAATTTGGGGCACGTAAAAAAAAAATGTAGTTGTGCGTCAAATTGTATGCAGTCATGTAAAAAAAGCGTGGGAGACAAAAAAAACCCACATGGGCGACAAATGCTTTTCACAAATTTTATGGTGAAGCGAAACTGGACAGATTTGCTCATCACTACTAATGAAACATCACACTCATTTTCACACTTCCTGGGTTACTGTCAGCTGATGATTTCTGGAGGTTTGCCAGATGCTCAAGATGGGACCCTTATGGCAGATTAGCAGAGATGTGTTCCCACCCCACCCCCACAGGGCAAGTCTGAGATACTGGCAATTATATATATATATATGGGTATAAGTTGGAAAAGTGACATTCTGTAACTTATTACAGGTATAGGACCCCTTATCCAGAATGCTCGGGACCAAGGGTATTCCGGATAAGGGGTCTTTCCGTAATTTGGATCTCCATACCTTAAGTCTGCTTAAAAAATCAATAAAACATTAAATAAACCCAATAGGGCTGTTCTGCCCCCAATAAGGGGTAATTATATCTTAGTTGGGATCAAGTACAGGTACTGTTTTATTATTACAGAGAAAAGGGAATCATTTAACCATGAAATAAACCCAATAGGGCTGTTCTGCCCCAATAAGGGGTAATTATATCTTAGTTGGGATCAAGTACAGGTACTGTTTTATTATTACAGAGAAAAGGGAATCATTTAACCATTAAATAAACCCAATAGGGCTGTTCTGCCCCCAATAAGGGGTAATTATATCTTAGTTGGGATCAAGTACAGGTACTGTTTTATTATTACAGAGAAAAGGGAATCATTTAACCATGAAATAAACCCAATAGGGCTGTTCTGCCCCAATAAGGGGTAATTATATCTTAGTTGGGATCAAGTACAGGTACTGTTTTATTATTACAGAGAAAAGGGAATCATTTAACCATTAAATAAACCCAATAGGGCTGTTCTGCCCCCAATAAGGGGTAATTATATCTTAGTTGGGATCAAGTACAGGTACTGTTTTATTATTACAGAGAAAAGGGAATCATTTAACCATGAAATAAACCCAATAGCGCTGTTCTGCCCCCAATAAGGGGTAATTATATCTTAGTTGGGATCAAGTACAGGTACTGTTTTATTATTACAGAGAAAAGGGAATCATTTAACCATTAAATAAACCCAATAGGGCTGTTCTGCCCCAATAAGGGGTAATTATATCTTAGTTGGGATCAAGTACAGGTACTGTTTTATTATTACACAGAAGCGCTGCTGTCTATAGTCCCACCAAAGAAGGACATAAGCAGTTTAAGATGTGTTGGCTTCTCGCTGCTGAGTGACTTATGAGATAGAATGTTCCCTCAGGGGAGAGAAAATTTACAAGAGCCACAAAAATATCTGTTTCCCAATGGAGCCAAAGCAGAGCTACTTGGGTCTGATAAGGAAACCAAGGGACAAGCCCCCGCCAGTTGCAAGCGAGATACCAGCTGGGATAATGCGCTCAGATAAACCCTCTGAAGCTGTCAGCTCTCTGATACCCAGGGATTTGGTGCTGTTGACCTTCCAACCTCCTCTTAGTGTCTGAGATTAAAACTGGGGCTAAAATACACATGTGAAAGCAAATCCTCAATAGCAACAAGGTCACTTGGTTCCGGAATGTCTCACAGCCGGGGGGAGCTAATGAAATCTTATCGGTTGCTACCATTCTCACTCGGAAAAGGTGAAATGAAGGGTAAAAAAGCTCTTGAGCTATCAGCGGCGGCGGTGTCTCTGACGTATCGACAGCTGCCCTATTATTAGACTATCCGGGTGCTAATTGGGCGACAGAACGTCCTATCAAACCTCTTGTGGGAAACTATTAGGAAAATATTAATGGGAAATCCTCTTAAGCCTTTTGATCCAGTAGGTCTTCAAAGTCTAAGTATCTCCAGTAGCTAACTATGGCCTGATGAAGGACGTCGCCAATACTATTGCACTTCATAAAGAAGCAGTTATACAGGTTTGAAACATTTTCCTTGACTGGTCAGTTGATTTCAAAGCTCATTTCTTGAGAATAAGACTCAGAGTTAGTGATGAGCGAATCTGTTCCGTTTCGCTTCGCCGAAAAATTCGCTAATCTTTCAAAAGATCCGCGAAACGGCAAAAAATTTGCGAACCGGCGAAAATGTTGTGTGGAAAAAAATTGTCGCCCGCGGCTATTATTTTGTCGCACAGCTATTGTTTTGTCGCACGCGGCTATTGTTTTGTCGCCCACGGCTCTTGTTTTGTCACCTGCGGCTATTGTTTTGTCGCCCGCAGCTATTGTTTTGTCGCCTGCGGCTATTGTTTTGTCGCCTACGGCTATTGTTTTGTCGCCCGCAGCTATTGTTTTGTCGCCTGCGGCTATTGTTTTGTCGCACGTGGCTATTGTTTTGTCGCCCGCGGCTATTGTTTTGTCGCCTGCGGCTATTGTTTTGTCGCCCGCAGCTATTGTTTTGTCGCCTGCGGCTATTGTTTTGTCGCCCGCAGCTATTGTTTTGTCGCCTGCGGCTATTGTTTTGTCGCACGTGGCTATTGTTTTGTCGCCCACGGCTATTGTTTTGTCGCCTGCGGCTATTGTTTTGTCGCACGCGGCTATTGTTTTGTCGCCCACGGCTATTGTTTTGTTGCCCGGGGCTATTGTTTT